>NC_135502.1:125503653-125698653 GCF_052857255.1 Amblyomma americanum | reverse complement strand
TGTGAAAAAATTGAAGAGGGGACTGTTAAGCACACCACAGAAACTAAATGAAGGCAGCTCGATCGCTGAGGCCGCAGGTAACAATGTAAGTACTTAAATGGAGTCCACCATACAAATAAGGTGCTTGGCCTCATAAGCTGTCTTCTGTGCCGGCAGTCGGTTATCGTTCTTCAAGTAGTAGCAGATGCGCTGAAAATGATGAATACATGTGGAAACAGATAACACAAGAAAGGCAACTTGCGAGGAAAACTCTCTCCACACCACTGAATTTAATGCGCGCAGAAACCGCAAAAAAAAAAATGCCACATTCCCGTCTCTTGCTAAGCTATGGCATCGGTTGCAAGCGGTTTTGCGACTCTTCGTCCAGCCAGCGCTGCGCTGTCCCAACTCCCTGAAGTCGAAAAGCCTACTGTGCGGCCTTGTCACCTAGGTGGTACTGTCGCTAATGGCGCCTCTCGCACAGTGCGCGCAGAGTGATAAGGCTGCGTGTTCGTGGCTCTGACCATAAGACATCGATAGATGAAAAAAAAAAACCTTTGGCAGGAGTATTGAGATAAGGGCGAAAAAAAAACGGCCCAAGCGCTCTGCAGAA
Source organism: Amblyomma americanum (assembly GCF_052857255.1). Taxonomy (NCBI): domain Eukaryota; kingdom Metazoa; phylum Arthropoda; class Arachnida; order Ixodida; family Ixodidae; genus Amblyomma; species Amblyomma americanum. Next base: position 125,698,061 of record NC_135502.1, on the reverse strand, counting down.
TTTCGGCAGCACTTATGTGGCGCTCTGAATGACAGACTGTAAGAGGATGCACCAGCACGTTTGTTTCTTTCTTAAGTGTCGGTGGAAGTGGCTTTGTGCGGTTCTTTCTCGGTGAACTTGTTTCGCGATTTTTCTTTCTCACACCGGCCGAACACATTTTTATTTAGGTGTACTTAATAGGGGTAAGTGCTGATCTGCATTTTCCATTTCCACTGGTTCGTGATGGCCGTCAGCGAATTTTGTGACGTTTCCCTAGAGACGTTTCGGACCCTTTGAGTTTCCTCAATGTTCGCTTTCTCGCATTAATTGTGCCTTTTTCCAGAAGAGACACAGCAAACTGTATGATGGAATCTTTCCTTAGAGCACCCTTGCACGGACTGCGTTACCTAGGGTTCCTCATCAGGAGTGAATTTATAGAGGGTACTGTTGCCGGCTAGTTACTTCGACGTGAAGAAGGGAACAGCGTAGACACAGCACGATGAAGGTGCACGACACTGGCGCTGAGTTCTGCACCTTCATCTGGTTATGTCTGCACTGTCCTTATCTTCAAGAAAGTGCATTCAAGAGACATCAGCAGATGTACAGTGGCGCTACAAAGAAATATGGAGAGCGCGGCGGCTATGCACTGCGCTAAACACCTTTATTTTCATCGCGCTTGTACCTGGATGGTAAAGAAAAGACACTAGCCTTTCAAGTAACACTTGTTGCTGGGCTAGTTGGTGCATAGTTCTATGTACAAACGTTAGCGCAAAATAAGACACATTCACAAGAAATGTGGACAGGACAACGCGCTACTGACAACTGATTTTTATTGAAAGAAACACATAATATATAGGCTCACCGTCACACCACCTATCAGCCGCAGGAAACGTCAGGAAGATGAATAGGGTCATAAAAGCGATAAAAGACAAACACTAAAACATGACTTAGTTAAAAACGATGAGATCGGAGAAAGAACATTAAAAGGCATGACACGTGGTGTACAGGGCCAAAGAAACATGACTGAATGGGATCTGAAAGGATGAAGACGAAACCAAAATACATTAAAACCGTAAAAAACCAGAAAAAGAACGTGAGACAAGAAAACCATCTAGTAGGCTTAGTGCACTGAGCCCTTCAGATTACGCAGATTACAGTGGAAAAAAAAAAAGCAAAGCACATGTACACGTGCTCGTATCAGGAAAAATTTTTTAAGAAGGCTTCTTCGGTTTTGTACAACAAGATAGAAGCATCGCTAACGGCACTCAGGCCCGTTTTCCTAATTAAAAAGGCTTCTTTTAATACGCGGGACACTCGACCACGGCCTCTACTTAAAACTACAGTTCTTTCAAGAAGTTGCAGATGGTAAGGCTTCAGGATGCAAGCTTTCCTCCGTCTGTCCTGACTAGTGGGGTGGAGTCCCTTCTTCACAGCATAAAAGGCGTGGAACATAAACAGCCTATGCCCGTTGAGGACAGAATTAGGCCAGAAGTGGTGCCCTACTTCCACCGCGTTGCCCATGACTTGAAAAAAGTTGCATCTAAATTCAAAGTTCCAGTTGTATTCTCTGCTCCCTGTAAGCTGACCTCATTATCATCTCGTGTAAACTCAGAAAAAAAGAGAGAGAAAATCTTCGGAACCCGGCATGCCCGTAGGTACGTAGAATGCAATGAAGGAGTTGTTTATCATGTCCCACTCACGTGTGAGAAAGTGTATATTGGACAGACGGGGCGTTGCCTTAATGAAAGGTTGAGGGAGCATGAGCGTTCGATGGGGACGGGAACAGGTTCTAATCTGCCTCTTCACTGTAAGGACTGTGAACAAAGCACCCGCGGGCCCATTCTTGAAAGAACTGTAGTTTTAGGTAGAGGCCGTGATCGAGTGTCCCGCGAATTAAAAGAAGCCTTTTTAATTAGGAAAACGGGCCTGAGTGCCGTTAGCGATGCTTCTATCGTCTTGTTCAAAACTGAAGAAGCCTTTTTCGAAAAGTTTTCCTCATACGAACACGTGTACACGTGCTGTTGTTTTTTTTCCCAGTGTAGTCTGTGTAATCTGAAGGGTTCAGTGCACTAAGTCTGTTACATTGTTTTCTTGTCTCACGTGCTTTTTCTGGTTTTTTTACGGTTTTAGTGCATTTTGATTTTGTCTTCATCCTTTCAGATCCCATTCAGTCATGTTTCTTTGGCCCTGTACACCACGTGTCATGCCTTTTAATGTTCTTTCTCCGATCTTATCGTTTTTAATTAAGTCATGTTTTTAGTGTTTGTCTTTTATCGCTTTTATGACCCTATTCATCTTTCTGACGTTTGCTGCAGTTGATAGGTGATGTGACTGTGAGCCTATATATTATGTGTTTCTTTCATTAAAATTCAGTTGTCAGTAGCGCGTTGTCCTGTCCACCTTTCTTGTGAATGTGTCTTATTTTGCGCCAACGTTTTTACATAGAACACTAGCCTTTGTCCATGATTCTTTCATGCACGACTTAAGTTACGAATCATCCCGCTTGTACCTTAGTTGAAAGAAAAAGATTAGAGGGGGCACTTGTGCTCCGCCTTAAGGTTATGACGCGATAATGTTAACCAGTTAATGCCCATATTTGCGGAATTAGTCATTCTCAAAGTTATATGTATATGTACCTGGGGGTCTCCATACCATTCCTTGCGCAATGGTGCTGCGGCTAAGGAATGAGGCACTGCCCTGCGATGGCAGGTGCTGCCACCGGTGGGGCTTGCAAAGCCCAAGTTGCTCTCCCCGAACAACCTCTCGCGATCAACCGTTAATTTTTCACCTGCCAGTGTGGCTATAGTTTTCCCATAATCCGGTGGGTAGGTAAGGATGACCCCATAAGGTAACGTGACCTAGTCTTCCCACCGTGCTTGCCACTCCTGGGGTGGCTGCCTGTGGGACCCCACGACGCCCTATTTATCACTCATAACGCCCACGCCTGGCTTTCTGCGTTACAGGGCCTTTAATGCTATCGCTTTAACAAATACGATCATCGGTGCGCGTAGGCGCCGTGCTGTTGGCATTTCTTTTTATCGCGACAGTACTACATGAATCTGCCAAAAAAAAAATTAACTCCAGAATCGACCGTCGTGCAAAAGACTAGCCTTCGCTCAGGGGGGTCATTTGAGCTAAGGTCGTTGAATTTCCGCCTCTATTAGCAAGCAGATACCATTGCTCATTGGTTTGCATTGGGTCGGGACACCGTATTCTTTCTGGGCGCATTTAGGCGAACAGTTAGGAACGACATCGCGATCAGGCTTTCCTCTTAAAAACTCCTTCCTCCAGCGGAAATCTAGAATTCTGTGTGACCTCCATGGGCTGATGACACTGTCTAGCCTGCGGGAAAATGAGCTACGTATCCCTGTGCAGAACCACCAGATTCTGCGCAGTTTCTGTTGAGATGGCGGTGCGCCTAGGTCTGGGTGATATATCCTGTCCAAGGTCAACCTCTGAACTTGTGGCTATATCTTGACGGGTACGCATGTCATCTGAGCATTTTATATGCAGTAAGCCACATGATGAAGTGAGAAGGTAGGACAGGATCGGAGAGCGCTTTTGGTTTGTGGTGGGCGAAAGGTGAGTAAGTGTGGCTGTAGTTTTTTCATAATATAAATGAAGAAATGACTGCGGCAATGGGCAAGTAATCTACGTCACCTACAAAACTAAGCTTCTTCGTTTGTGGGGCGCTGGTTCAAAATTCGATTGCAGCTACTGTATCGGGATGTGTGTTCCTGCTGGATGCCAAACGAACGGAAAATTTTGAGGATACCGACTTCAAGTCCACCATCAGGCTGTCTGAGGTTTCCTTTTGATGATCGTCTGATTTTCAGAGAGAATGGGAGCTGACATTTTTTCAGTGTAAAAATACTAGATGCTTGGTAAATTGCCATTCAAGATCCGCGAGAACCTGACATATGCGCTTCACCCCGTTCATTTCCTTCTAGTTATTTCCCTCTCATGATGCGGATCTGCTGTCACTGCCTGCCTTAAGTAGATGTATTCTTTTACCACTTTCAGTACCTCGTTGTTAATTGTGAACTGCTGTTTCCTTGTTGGCTGTTGAATACTACTTTGGTTTTCTGCATGTTATTTTTTAGACCCACTGTTTTCTCTCTCTGTCTAATTCATTGATCATGCTTTGCAATTCATCTTCTGAGTGGCTGAGCAAGGCAATGTCATCAGCGAATCGCAGATGACATTGCCTTGCTGAGTGCACAAAATTTGCATTGCTGATCTTGCTACTAGTTTTTCATATTTAGAAAAAAAACACTTTACAGCTCTCGTTTAGTGGCGCATATCTCAGTAAGATGCACACCTCTACAATTTTTTTCATTTCCTTTGCGAAGGCGGAAAAACAACAGGCATTTCATGGAGTCAGAAATGCTCCAAATACTTCGATATCTAAAGTGAATCATTCTACACAACGGACTGCCCTCATTGACGTGCAATCTTTTATTCGCGTGCTGCCTTTATCAAACACTTAACGGCATCTCTGAAAACCACTCATCGCATCCAAACGCCAATGACGTATGCTCACGGCGTCTTTCGTCACCGCTAGGATAAACTGCGCGCTGCATCCACTGACGCTGCGAACCACTGTCCGCCGCTATAAATGGCGCTGCGGGCATGGTAACCCCCTCAGAGCTAATGCATCTACTGCGTAGCAGGGCACGCCGTTGCAATCGTGACCGGCTTCACCCCCACAGTACGGCATGATGAGCGAAACGGAGCGTAGGCTTTATACTCTAGGAAAGCCGAGTACGCTCGCAGCCGCGCATCTTGGGCTTCAGTAGCCTGCTACATCCGTTTTTACTCAAGATATCAGCACTCTTCATGCTTTTTTTGTCGCGCCGGGCGCTGCTACGCTGTCCACAGGGTAGCGCGAATCCCAGCTGGAACTGTCGCACTCGCGGCTAGCGTTGCGACTTTGACACGAATAATTATCACGGGGGCGTGAGCCTGGCGACTGGCCTCGAGGACGCAAGATCAGCCCCGAAGCTATGAATTTCGTAAAAGAAAAACGTGTAGGGGAGAGGCCGGTGCCCAGAGCCCGCCTCTGCAGTGCCGGAGCTCAACTGTGAAGCCCAAACTTCAGCGCTCGTAGGAGCATCCCAGATTTCACTCAGGATCAATCACATCAAACAGGCCGCAAAATTTTGTCCGTCCTTCTCTTCGCATTTATTCTTTCTTTTTTCGCGCACAAGGCCCAGTACAATATGCGGTGTCCTGAGGAGTTACAAGTTGCCGCTGATGCAACGCTTGATAATATTTTTAGCCAGGTCTTGTGAGTGTGTCTATCTTCCTTGTTTAATGTTTGAGTATTTCACATTTTTACGGACGCGGTTCCCGCCAAGGCTACGTTTTTGTTGATTTTTTTTTTGGCACGAACCCAGCATCCAAATTTAGTGCGCAGTAAAGTGAACTTGAAGCTCTTGCTCTTGAGGAGTGATGATATGTGTAATTATTTGTGCCTGAGTATCCGGTTGTTTAAACTTGATGCAATTCAGGTGCTGTTTTTTTCTTTTTTCTTTGCCCCGTCCTACAACAGCTGCGGCCGGGTAGGTATTACTATCTGCCTTCTTAAGTGACCTAGGCTATCCGTCTTTTAACCAGCGACTTAACTGTATCGCTCTATAATTAACGTGTCCGATGTTTATGCCCTCTAGACTAGCCTGGTTCACATACTATAAATTTGCGATACACGGCTCATGCATCTCAACGTCACTGATACAATAATCAATTCTTTAACTTTTTTCGGAAACTATGGATCATTTACCAAAAAATTAATGATTACTATTCCCATCAACTCATTTTAGTTCATTGGAATTCATCTCATTCATGTCCTATCATCATCTTGCCGTCTAAACCACAAACTCCTTTAACCGAACTATTGTGTGTACATCCTGTTACCTGTTCATAAAACCTTTTTCTTTAAAACTACTAATTTACAAAACCATTGTGTCGCATGAAGGTGGCTGTAAATGGCGATAGTAATGCAATATCTATGAGGTAGATGGCACTGCTTGTGTTTCAGAATGGCTCAGCGAAGGTTATCTGATTGGTGGCTAAAATCAAGACAAGAGTAAAATTTTATAAGTCATGGCTAGGTGGCTTGAGCCACGGCACGATTTAAAGGGTCCATCCATCCATCCATCCATCCATCTATCCATCCATCCATCCATCCATCCATCCATCCATCCATCCGTCCGTCCGTCCGTCCGTCCGTCCGTCCGTCCGTCCGTCCGTCCGTCCGTCCGTCCGTCCGTCCGTCCATCCATCCATCCATCCATCCATCCATCCATCCATCCATCCATCCATCCATCCATCCATCCATCCATCCATCCATCCATCCCATCCATATACAGGTCCTGTATATGAAAGTCATGTGAGAAAATTGCTTTCGCATTAATACAACGAATGCCTCGCGCAAGTGATGCTAACATCGTGGCTCTGGCACGTGCTCGCACTGCTGCGTTCCACGATGCATACTTGATGCGCACTGCTGAGGACTGCAATGGCCTTCCCAGGTACAAGGCACTAATGCCTGATCCTGCTCGCTTTATAGAGCTGCCATTGAAGAAGCTTTCTCGCCGCCGTGTTTACCACGAGCTGGTCCCCGATAACCGACGTAGACACAATCACGCCTCATATGATGTCCCACTTGGAGTCGTCTTTCATCACCACAACATGTGCAGTGGCAAGGTGGCTAGGGGAGGGGAGGCCTGTCTGTGGCAGCACGCGCACCCCTGCTCTGCCTACTCGTAGTCGCGCCACGCACTGCTACGTCCGTTGGCAGGCGCGCTGCTGTGAAATGTGCTTCACGCGATACATTGTCTGAGTCAGCCAGGCCACTCACATCGTTGCCTTCCTTGTGTAAACTGTCAGCTTTCAGCGAGGCAGTGGCGCAGCAGGTTATTTATATTGATTCTAGGTTATCTCTATTCATTCCTCCGACCATGAAGCTACCTTAATGACAAAGACCGGGAGAGGAGTGTTACTTGAAGGAAGAGTGGGTGTGGAAATGAAGAGTGCTTTGCAACTGTACATACGCACTCGTACACGTATCTCTGAATTCTTAACCTCAGTATATCGAAATATGAAACACCTAGAGAACTGAGCTTAAATCTGGCATTAGGCAGTATCGTAATCGTCTTTATTTCTGATGTGGGCCTTGTCAGTAAATATCTGCCGCTCGCACAAAAGAGAAAAAAGATAAGCACTCATCTTTCAACGAGACCAGGTACATGCGCCAATAAAATCTGATTTATTTCAGATTCAATTGATAAAAAATACAATATACCAGCTGTTTTTTGCGGGTTCCGGTGTATTCTATTCTTATTTCTTATGTGTCCCAGAAGCAGCGCCGTCTCGTAAGCGGAATGGCACTTCTTTGACATCAGTGTGAGTCCTGGTGACTTGACTGCCTCTAATACGGCGCAAAGACCATTTAGAGGATCGTCACAGGTTGATGAGAAGAGTACGACGTCATCAAAGTATACGGGAGAAATTTCCCACTTGAAGCCTGCCGATACTGTCACCATTACACGCTGGAACTTTGCTGGGGTAGAGCTAAATGGCATGACCTTAAATTCGTAGAGTCTCTCTGGCGAAATGAAGGCGTTGTTCTCGTGGTCCCGTACATCGACCTTTATTTTCGGATAACCGCTCTTCATAGCCATGGATGAGAAATGAATGGCATTTCGAGGCTGTCTAGGGTATCGTCGATGCGGGGTATAGTGGTTAGACATTTCTCTTCGTTACGTTGTTGAATCGCCGGTAGTCGACGGAGCACCAGAGATTATCGTCCTTTCTCTTCATGGGGATGATCGGGGCTGCAGGGCTTCTTTAATGGCTGGATGACGTCGTAGTCAAGCATTACGTCCACTTGGTCTCCGATGGCTTGGCTTCCCCGCGGCGATACAAGGTAGGGGCTCTAGCAGAGAGGTCGGGGTGCTGGTCAGTAACACTGCGGTGTTTAGCAATCGGCGTTTGTAAGAACTTCGGAGATAACGAGAACCACTCGCTGTAGCTTCGATGCAGACTAAGGATCTGATCTTGTCTGTTCCGGGGCCGGGCTGGGTTTTTGCCGAAGACAAGTTTGCGATCTTCCTTAGGTGAACCTTCTGGAATTTGATCTGAAAGGACGAAGACATCTCGAATGTCGTAAAGTACGTCTAAGAAATCTATCGTCGTTCCTTTGTTGAAGAGCCGGCAATCCTTGCTGAAGCTCGTCAGCAGCACTTCAGCTCGGCCACCATGGAAATGGGTGATGAGTCTTGAGATATCGATTCCTTGGTACAGAAGCAACTCCTTGCTCCCCTCGATAATGGCTTCTATGTCCATGGCTTCCGTGGCACCTACGAGGACGATCACGCTTGAGGGGGGCGCGCCATTACGTTCCAGGGTTGTCATCGAATTGGCCTCGTCCGCCGAAAACATGATCAGTTTGAATCGCAGGTTGATGATTGCCTCATCCTCATTAAAAAAATTCATGCCCACCACTTCGTGGGGACATTGCTGTAGCATTACGAAGGTCGCTGGATAGGTAAGTTGGTTGAGGGTCTCTCGCGCAGTGCATCGTCCCAATGGTCTAATAAGGTGAGCGACTGCGGTGTGGATTTGTGGGCCGTCCGAAGCGGTCGTGACTTTCCTGTTCCTTTAATCACCGAATAATTTGCCCATGTGTCAACTAGAGCGGTAACTTTACAGCTATCGATAGCAACTTCTAAGTCGAATGTCCGGGCTCTTGCATTGCGCGTAGCACTCATTGTCAGGTCCCGGCTCGGTCGGGTATGTAGATCGTGGGTAAGGCGTGTCGACGGGGCTTTTCTGGAGGGCGCCGTCATTGTGAAGTCCGATCTCCTTGTGGTCGAGTTCTTTTTTGTGTGCAGCGTCGGCGCAGCGGGTGTGGCATCTTCATGCAGCGTGGTCGTTCGAGGATCTTCGAAGTTTCGCTGGTCAGCAACCTCATCTACAAAGATTGCTTTCTTCAGTTTCCCATGCGGTGGCTGGGGAATCTTCCGCGCACAGCCGCTCCGTAGCTGCGGCCCGGCGACGCAATATGTGGTGTGGAGAGGAATGATGAGCGGGACAGACGGCTCGACGACATGTACTCCTCTTGGCACACGAAATAGTTGATCTCTCGTGATTTTTGGCCGGGGTGGGATCGCGGCCCTAGCAGAACAGAATATCGGCTCAACATTAGAAATCTGTTGGCAAAAGCCGGCCCGTTGTTTGAGCGGTTTTCGCCAATACATTCTGAATATTGGGCCGATTGTCTCTGCTGCTTGTGGGGGCGTCAATTATGAAGCTACGCAGGCCAATTGTTCTGTACGGGCAGTCCCAAAGAATATGACTGGGTTTGCTGGTATAGAAGCAGAGCTGGCGGGGCTAATCAGGGTTCCCCCAGAGGTCAGCCTTCCTTGAAACATACGTTGGCGGTCGGCCGGTTGAAGTCTTTGGGATGGTGCATCGGGCTCCTGGCGCAGAGCGTCAGGACGCCTTTGGGTGCGCACCGGGGCAACGTAAGTCATAGCCCGGGGCTCTGTGGCCGTCTGTGTCAGGGTGAAAAGTGCCTGTTTTACTCCTTACCACACAACATGCACGAGAGACGCTGCTTGTGACTGTGGGAGGAATCGCAGCAGTTGTCGCAGTTCCTCACGTATGATTTCGTGGATAACTGCCCGCAATTTGTCGCTGGTGGCGGTAATCGAGTCCAGGTGAATTCCACAGACTTTTGCTGGGTGGTTCAATTCAATTCAATTCATTTTCTTTTACCAGAAGTTTGGAAGAATATCTGGGGCTAAAAGCTGTGAAATCACAGCTTGACATGGCCCAGACAACCTCTACAAGACAGTGCCGACATAGTTATTAACAATATTAAAGAGAAACAAGGGAAAGATCTAGAATAGCAGACACTATACAACGTTAATTTTGGGTAGTATTCAAAACACAAACAAGCTTAGTTTCTAAATATCAGAAATAACCCAAGAATACATCATACATACATATTTGAATAAAACTGTAGATTTGTACAATCATAACTGAAATCAAGATAGCATACAGTTCGAGAAATAATAGGTCAGTGAAGCAAACATTGCACTTTCGAATCCGGAAGTCGAAGCTCTGCTCGATCGTGGAAGCTTTTTGAGTAAGTTCCTTCATGTTTTGGGCGGCTGGCGTACGAGGCGGGCAAGCAGTTGGCTAGTGACGCTGCACATTAAAAATTAAACGTTGTTTTCCTCGGATATGTCGACATCGGCGCAACGAAAAGGAGCTTTAATTCTTTTACTTAACCTAGGACTCATCACCCGGCAGTTGGGTCCTGGATTCGAGGAGTCGTTCGGCTTTTTCTTTCCTGACTGCGCTCGTGAATTCCCTCAGTGGCTCCTTCTTGAATAGTCGTCATGTCGTTAGGGAAGAGTCGTGGTTTTCATACCACGTGCGTGCTGACCTGTCAAGCGCGAAGACGACGTGCATGTTTTACAGCGATAGCTGTTAGGCACCCGTCCCTGGCTTGCGCGTCGCCATTGCTGTAAGCGGTGGGTGCGTTCTTGACATCCACTCACCGGGTGGATGTCATTACGCACTCACATTATGTCACGGTGAATCCGGGTCGCATAAGCCTACGGGTGGCTCTCTTTGGAACAGCCGCCTGCCAGTGCAAGGGTGCATCACTTGACCACTGCACTAGCTATCGTGAATCTCGCGTTACATAGTCGTAACCTTCCCGTGGGTTTTTTGTGCAATAATCCAAATTTTCGAATAATGCCACGCGTTCAGATTCGTGCAACAATTACTCGAGGTCGTCGCCTCGAGAGACGTTGAAAGTCGGTGGCACCCATGAATATTGCCGGACGATTACTGCAGGTCTGTGGCTCGCTCATGGTGGACATTGCTGCTTCCTTTCGCTGTCGAGTGCGCTCCGGCAGGATCTCGAACTCAGGTTGCAGACGTCGGCTGGCTCGTTGGGCTGGTGACATGCCCTCTCGTGAGAGACGCGGAGGCCTGAATATCATGGCGTTGCAGGGTGTGTCAGAGGTAGTCCGGTATGCTACCGCCACCAGATGTGGCGTAATGAGGATGGCAGCCTCGTGAGCAGGAAGACAGCGAAAAGTTTTAAAAACAAATCTATTCATTGCGGCTGACTCGCGACGAATAAAATAGGACTGAATGACTCGGCGGCAGCGTATACCAACAAGCGCGCTCGGCGGTCGTAGGCCAAAATGTCCCCCTGCTCTAGGCCGTGCTCAACTAAAGCTGACAAAGAACTTTCGAGATACTGCGAGAAAAGTAAACTCAACAGTCCGGAACAACGTTCAATCGGCTCCGTCTAAGTGCCATCGATTGATGGCACTGATCAATCAATTGCGTTTTGCATCACGAACACAGCCATAAAGTCAAGTGACCGCAGCTTCGAAGAATGAACAAACAACCATTACAAACCTTTGCGTTAATATGCACCTTATCTAAAGTGTCTCGTCATTTTAGGAGCATTTCTCTGTAACCTCCTGGATGGTGCGAAAGGGACATATCCCACCACCTGTTGAGAAAACCAGGCCGCTAATTTTGTGAAGACTTACGTTGTTCTGATTTTATTAGAGATTTGATAGTAAATATGTTACCAGAAATGCAAAGTAAGCTAATCAGTCAGCCTACCCTCAAGGCGTCTCAGTGGTGAGCGCGCTCTGCAACTGAGCCGGAGTGCCCGTTTTCGAACGCGTCCGGGTCGGCCGTGTTTGCATCGAGGTTAAACTCAAAAGGAGCCCATGTGCTGTGCGATGTCAGTGCACGTTGAAGATCACGATGCGGTAGAAATTAACCCATAGCCACCTACAACTTCGCCTATTCCTCCCTTTCTTCTTTCACTTCCTCCTTTATCTCTTCCCTTACGGCGCCGTAGAGGCGTCCACGGAAATGTGAGCGGTTATTGCATCATTTACTTTGCACAAAATCGCTAACCCCACTAATCAGACTGCATATTTCAACGAGATAGCGCTAAAGGCCCCTTACTCCAAAAAGTATGGCACCGGCGTTGTGAGCGAAACATCACGAGCGTGGCTCTGGCAAGTGGTCCCCAGAGAGCAGCCTAGAAGGCAGGTGGCTCACATAGGTCACGTGACCTTGCGCCGTCATCCCAACCTGCCCATTGGATACTAGGCAAACTGCCCACCGTGGCAGGTGGCACTTACATTAATGATTGGTCCCTCGGGAAGAGCAACCTGGGCCGAACAATGCCAACCGTTCGGAGCACCTGCCACCGCAGGGTACTGACCGCTGAATCACTGCGCCAGGAGGGCTATGAGGACACCCAGTGATCTATGAATGTAAAGTAGACAATGACTTTCTGCAGATATGGGTATCAAGCGATTACGATACCGCATTATACCCTCAGGGCGGAGCTTAAGTTTCCCCTCAAGTTTTTTAAATGTTTCCATTTTCATCCCATTAAAATGTAATCACGCAATGCTAGCCTTCTTCAATGCTATATGTCCTAGAGCATTTTAAACATAAGTATTTTTATAGCACAATTTCTTCAACGTCGAACAACAGCTCTGCCGCTCTTTGACACACGCTACTTTTTCCTTTCCATTAATATTAAGCTTTCCTGGCCTCAGTTTTCGTTACCCCTAAAACACTGATTTTCTCGCAAACATCTGTAGTTAGCGCCAAGGTTACATTGGATAAAGAAAAATGTGTGCATAGTTTATCATTCTTCACTATATAGCCGGCACAGTGGCTCAGTGGTTACGGTTCTTACCGGCTGACCCGAAAGACGCCGGTTCAATCACTGCCGCGGCAGTAGAATTTCGATGAAGGAGAAATCCTACAGCCGTGTGTATTGCGTGATATCACTGCTTGTTAAGGAACCCCAGGCGGTCGTTATTATCCCCAACCCTCTCTACGGCGTCCCTTATAGCCTGAGTTGCTCTCGAACTTTAAACCCCATTATCCAAATCATTTTTACTGCCTCATCAAAATCCCAATCGCATTTACCACTTCGCCTTTTATTGTGGACGTGAATTCACCTCTGCCATGTTTCCTTTTCGCCCTTTTGTAGCTGATTTACTGCATTTGGGCTCGCTGATGGTTTCCATTTTATGTTTCATCATCTCGCTTACATAGCGCTTATTTATTAGCTTTCCTAGTAGGGCTACTCCCATCTTATCGTTAATGCCCATTTGTTTGCTATATTTTAGAGCTATCTGTTAAAGTTAAGGCGAAGGCTTCACTTTTGTCTGCCTCGGTGAAAAAAGGTACACTTTTTGCCAAAAGTATAGAGCCTAAAGGGTTTTAACCTTGGTCATGATGTGTAAGCAAGAGCAGTGGGGGGCGGCAGAAAGTTAGGTGGGCGGATGAGATACAGAAGTTTGCTGGGATAGGGTGGCTAACTGGCTAATTTGAGAGATACGGGAGGGGACTCTCCCCTGCAGTGAGCTTAGGCGGGCTGATGATGATGATGCTGCGTGGGCTCTTTCCGCACTGCCCGCGTTGGGCAGCATTCTGAGTTGAGAGCTAGGTAATTCTCCTCTACCCTCTGATGCTTACAGTGCCCACGGATACATCAAGAACTCCCTCCACTCCTCAGAAGCAAGCTCTTCGGGTTGAATGCTTTGATAAGGTCACGGCCGTACAGGTTTATTCCTTCCTGTCCAAAGAAATTCAGCGCCTGCCACGGAGCATTCTCCCGAGGAGAACTTCAGCTTAGCTTTTCGCGCACAGAAGCCTTTGCGATGAGATAGATAACTTCACTTAAGGGCTCTGCACTCTTTGCCGTCCTTCCTGCTGTTTTGCGTAGGTTGCCCACACAGTGGCCGATAACGGTGCGCCATTGTCCATCCACATAGCGGCCGGGGCTCCACTTCGAAGAAGCGCATGTACGCACCAGCAACTTCACTGTTCTGAGGCTTCAGGTGTAGTCCTACAGAACCCCCAGTATTAACAATCCACCTGGTGCCATATTAATAGCGCAGTGACGTCCATGTGCGGTACTCCAGATCTGGTGAGCAGCTTGTCCATCCGACATAAGCAATATGTCACAATCTGCCCATGCTGACGGCGCTTGTTGCTGAGCGGAAACGCCCTGCTTCTGCATTGTGCCCTTGAAGTTCATGCCTGGAAGAAGGTATCCAATATTATCTCCACGGTAAAGTTTAGCTTGCCACCGCATAGACGTTCTCGTCCATCTGACTTCGCCCAAACATTTTCGAGCGAGAACTTTTAAACTTACGTTTTTAGACGCTCAGCTCACACACTGCGGGGTATGCGCTTGGCTTGAGGGCTTTATCCAACCGCGACGCTAAAGTCAGCACAGGTGGCCGAAGCACGCAGCCGGTAGTTTTGTGTTTAATTTGCTTACTAATCAATACGAGCGCAAAGTGCTTCGACCAACTGCGGAATTACCTTAACAATCTCTTTTACCACTGCGAAAGACTTCTGCCCTTTTTCTCGCCTTCTTGAATGACATGGGGGTGAAATCTCTATAGCGTTGTGCGAAGCACAGCAAGGTCGGGAGGTCCGTTTTAACATGTGAAAGGTGACTTCCCGGTTGGGCGTCTCACAAGCCCGTTTGGACGTCGCACAGGCGACCGTCCGGTTGGGTGTAGCTGGTGCGGAGGAGAGTTGCACCTGCGAAGAGGCGCCGCAACTCTTGGCGGTGTGATTTTTGAATGGGCTTCTGTGTTTCGGAAAGAGGCGGCATGGAATGCGTCGACCCAACCCGTAACCGGAGCAGCTGAAGCAGCCGTGGCGCGATGCGGACGCTCACGGCTTCCGCGTGCATATGAAGAATCATTGCCAGCTTGTTTCACTCCGGCTGCGAGACCTTCGATCCCTCCATGTTGCCTCGCTCAGCCAAAAATCAACCTCGCAATACCTGATATCTCGAAAAAAGCTGATCTGTCATCACCAGCCCTTAGACAGCTCACGCTACTACATTTGTACGAGAACTACCGTGACTCAACGCATATTTACACTGATGGATCTGTGCTTCCGAGCAGCTCCGCGGCGGCAATCGTCATTCCAGCGAAAGCTACAACAATCAAATTTAAGACGACCCACGCGACAACATCGACAGCAGCAGAGCTCGCAGCGCTCTTAACTGCCCTTCATCACATTGGTGATGTAACCGCCACACAAATGGACAATATTCTGCGATTCGAAGCCGGCACTGCAGTCTCTACTGTCACCTCTACGACGCGGACCGCACGAACTAATCTTCAATATTACAGAGACGTTACACCATATAAGTGATGCCTGCCATGAAATAACGTTCCAGTGGCTTCCAAGTCACTGCGGGATTATCGGCAATGAACGGGCGGATCACGCTGCCCGCTCAGCCCATACTGAGGAGCGCCACGTCCCAATTCCTCTTTCTAGAACTGACGCGGTACGGAAGCTCCGCCTACTTGCTCGGCAGTGCACCGAGTCGCAATGGAATGAGCCACATTTAAGAAATATGCGACTGTACTCACTTGATCCAACATTAAGTCTTCGAGCGCCATCACAGCTTCGCCGTAGAGACGCCACGCTTTTATATCGACTTTGGTTGGGTGTTGCCTTTACTAAAGCCTATGCCTTCCGCATAGGGATGACCGATACCCCAACCTGTGACCACTGCGGCCATGAAGAATCAATTGGCCATATATTGCGCTCTTGATCGCAGTACAGGCCACAGAGGGCATGCCTTAGCCACGAACTTGACCAACTGGACGACCAACCGCTATCCGAACAAAGAATTCTAGAACATCGAAAGGACCTACCGTCGCAGAAGGCCGTGCAAGCGCTTTTGCGCTTCGTACAATCTACCGGCCTGTGTGAAAGACTTTAAATGTGTGTGTGTGTGTGTGTGTGTGTGTGTGTGCGTGCGTGCGTGCGTGCGTGCGTGCGTGTGTGTGTGTGTGTGTGTGTGTGTGTGTGTGTGTGTGTGTGTGTGTGTGTGTGTGTGTGTGTGTGTGTGTGTGTGTGTGTGTGTGTGTGTGTGGTGTGTGTGTGTGTGTGTGTGTGTGTGTGTGTGTGTGTGTGTGTGTGTGTGTGTGTGTGTGTGTGTGTGTGTGTGTGTGTGTGTGTGTGTGTGTGCACGTTCCTTTTTTTTGCGTTTTCCTCTCTGTCATCTTTCTAACCCCTATCCCCCATCCCCAGTGTAGGGTAGCAAACCGGAGACTCACATCGGGTTAACCTCCCTGCGTTTCCTTTTCATTCTCTCTCTCTCTCTTGCTCCGAAGTCAGCATGCATGAAAGAGTGAAAGTTGCCCCCGGCGTTCCCGGCCTAGCTTTGTACAGCCGTGAGGTGGCCGTACAGGGGACTTGTACGATTCAAGAGTTCAAAGAATCTAGTACAACCTGCTCTTGCTGATTAATATGCTAAGCCAATCAGCATTAGCCCGACCCCTTCTTCTATATTCTTCATCAACACTGCTGCCTAGCAACGTTTTGTAGCTTAATTCTCGTCAAAATTGTCTTAGCTAGGAGCCGCCTATTGAGCGTGATATCGAGAGAACCTCCAGAATCGCTTCTTTATGTTATTTCACGAATGGTCACAACGCATTCCTCGACACGCTGGCGTAGCAACCGCCTGCGCAGAGAAAACTTGAATTGATCAGTATATCTTATTAGTTTTTTGAACAAAGTTCTCTTCTGCCTGCTTAGCTGTACGAAAATCTGTTTACCTTCTGGCTGATGATCGTATCCCCGACGCCATTGAAGCGTCTATGCCAATTGGCTCTCGAGTGCTGATAAGGAAGAGAGCGCTTATTGACTGAAGCGTTGGTTTTCATGCATCTAGTTAAAGATGCAAGAGAAGGGGAGGAAGAAAAAGGAACATAATAATGAGCGGAGCCGTGCGTGTCCGTTCCTGTGTTGGTCTTAAGCTATGAGCCCACACAGACGTGAAAAGGTTTACTGTGACAGCACTGGTGCATCTTCTCTCACTGGGGTTGGAGGCCATGGCGAAGTGATATCAGGTTATTGTAATCTTTAAAGCGCAGGCTTTTTGGACGTCAATTTAATTGTGAGTCAACCGTGCAGTTTTGCAAGGTATTGTTCGGGAAATGTGAAGGGAATGATCGATTCCTCCGATGTATAGCAAAATGTTTCTTTTTACTATTGGTAATAACTGAAACTAGGCTAGATGATTCTATTCTGGATAATAGCTTTCTTCTCAGTGACCCTAATTTTTCTGTAAGTAATGTCAAAGAGACAAAATCGCTGAAAGAGCTCAAAGTTTCTTGGGATTATGATCATACTTTCGGGGCTTCGTTTCTAAGTTTTTTGCACTTAGCCAACCCGCTTGCAAGTCTCTTGCTGAAAGACATTCTTTTCCATTGGACTTCCGAATGCGAATTCGCGTTTTTCCAGCTCAAGTTCCACCTTACCTCGCGGCCAATATTGCGTCATTTCTGCCCGACAGCTCCAACTCAATTCAACACTGACGCCAGAGGCATCAGCGTGGTTGCTGTGGTCGTCCAACGCCACGAGGGCAATCAGCCCTTTGTCGCTTATGCAAGTCCCACCGTCAGCAAGTCTGAACGCATTACCACTGCAGTCTGAGAGCAAGAGTGTCTCGCCGTTGTTTCGGCATACAACGATTTTTTCCGTACTTTTATTCGCGACCCTTGCAGTAGGTTGGTTCGCTGGGCATTACGCTTTCAAGCGTTCACCTTCACCATGTCTGACAAACGTGGCCTACAGCACGACGACGCTGACTGCCTGTCGCGGCTGTCGCTCGCGGCTACTGCTTTCGAAGATGAAAACTATGACGACTATCTCACCGCCCGTTTCCCAGAGTCCGGATCTTGGCACTTTCAAACAGAACAACGCCGGGATGAACACTGGCGCCCTGTTTTGCCGAAGCCTATCACCGGAAATCTGCAAGCCCTTTCAGCATTCGTGGGTTATTCTACAGAACGAATTACTCGTCTGGAGGTGCGCGCTTTCTCCTCGTCGTTCCGGCTACTCTGTATTAAGAGGG
Organism: Amblyomma americanum; assembly: GCF_052857255.1. Lineage (NCBI taxonomy): Eukaryota > Metazoa > Arthropoda > Arachnida > Ixodida > Ixodidae > Amblyomma > Amblyomma americanum. Next base: position 125,680,108 of record NC_135502.1, on the reverse strand, counting down.
GATGAGATGCGGGCCACTTGGTACATTGTAACTTCAAAAAAAAACAATCAAAAAAGAGAAGGGACAAGAGAAGGAGGGTTCACGCCACAACGACTGGACCATAAATTGAGATTTATTAGGAATAACAAAGCCCCAGCAAGGCCATCAGAGCATGTGTAACAGCAGCATCCCAAATCGCAGCGCATAGGAACACAAGATACCACATCTACAGTGACCGATCTAAAAAAGCGAATTCTTTCTCGAGTAAGCGCACCGAGGTTGTACTAAAGCAGTCATGGCCTGACAAACTGATATGGTATGCTTCCAAGATATCGCGCTCTCCTTCTTCCTTGCTTCTACCAAGAATCGTTACACTGCGGAGCATTGAATAACACCCACATTCTTTGCAATGGTGAGGCAAGTTGGCACCGCAATCGATTCCCAGGGAGGAGGGGTGCTTACGCAGATGGTCATTAATACACCGATCAGTTTGGCCTATGTATACTCTCTCGCATGTGAGGGGGAACTTGTACACGACCTCTGCGACACACGCTGTGAAACAGTTCTTTGCGCTGCGTTGTGCAAATGTGGTTCCTTTCCCTGCCTCGAGAAATGCGCGAGCACAGATCCGAAAGCTTGCAAAGAGCAGAAAACACCACACTCACTCCTTGCTTGGCTTGAACTTGTTTGATGCTGTGGCTCAGTTTATGCACGTACGGCATGACCTCTAGATTCTTACGTTCAGTTGTCCCAACGTCAGCCCGCTTCGTACGTTCTTTTTTAAGCTTCTGAAGCAGCGTTTCAGCCACTGTTTTTAAAGAGGCTTAGGGAACCCCGTGGCTTCCAAACGTTGATATTGATTGTCAAGGCTACTTTTCATAGCGTGGTCACAGATTTTTTCATGTTCATTTCGGAAAAAATCCACCGCAGTCCCTCTCGTTACAATCTTAGAGTGTGCAGAACCGAAAGGTAACAGAGCTTTCTTGCATCTCGGCAAGAACATCCAGCATAAATGGCCATCGTTGAAGAATGTAAGTTGGAGTTCTAGGAACATGATATAATGATTGCTAGGGAGTTCATGAGTGAAATTAAGAGCGCGTGAAGAAGCTTTAAAAGCAGCCAGAACATCGTCTACTGCTGCGGGCAGAGTGTCATTAGGCAAAAGGTCTAAAGGTACTAAAAAATCGTCCACGTACCAAAAACTTTCCACACGGGTGCCTGAAGTAAGTCCTGAAGTGTTCTGTAAAATTTTGCTAAAAATATTTGGGAAAGCGCAGGAGCAACGCTAAAGCCAATAAATATTCCATATTTGTGAAGGAATGAGAAGCCTTTGAATTCAACAACAGTTGATGAGAGGTGAAAAGATAACTCCAAAAAGTATCAACCGACATGCCACATGCGTTCTGAAAATTCACAGGACTGCAATGACCAGTAAGTTCACGCACAGCAACAAAGAGCTCATCATGGGCAATGCTGTAGAAGGGGTCATCAATGTGATCTGAAAAAGCCATGCTGGCACCCGGAATACCGCTAAGGACGTCAGCAACAGCTGGCGAGCTGGGAACACTGAAACAGTCCTGCACAGAAAGGCCCGTCAACTGTTGCTGAAGAAATTGGCTCACTACCTTCTGCCATGAACCAGTCTCCGTGATGATGGCTCCCAGTGGGCAACCCACTTTGTGTGTTTTTGCGGAAAAGAGCACTTGCAGGCGGTCTCCCTTGAATTTCATGACACTATGCGAAAGTTTCTCCAAGTTGTTTTCTTTCAGGGCCTTCTTGGCTGCCGTCTTTAAACTTGAGGGCTTCAGAATGGTAGGCACAAAATTCTTCGCTACAGCAGCCATTGCCTTGTCTCCAAAAGACGTTGTCGGGAGGACCACGAAGCCACCTTCCTTGTCCGCTTGGAGGAGGGTCAGGTCATTTTCGATGAAGTGGTCGACAACACGGTTAAGTGCCCGGTTGCAGTGTACTAACTGCTTACCATCAACGTTCAAAAGAACATCAACCCCTTCAGCCAAACAGCGCTGTTATTCATCCTTGCGTGCTTTATCAGCCAACCGGTGTACGGTCGCGAGCCGCTCTTGGCTCTTTAAGCTAGGTGTAAGGCTGTACTAAGGACCATTTTTGTAGGTCATCAACAACCTTGGGCACTGTTGCACTTTCCAAGTATACAACTGAGCCTCTCTTCACCTTTACCGTTTCTTTTCTTGGCAGATAGCTGAGTGACGTCATAGCTGTCATGTGGTTTCTCCTTGGTTCAAGGTCAAACTAGCGCACAAGGCGAAGAAGTTACGGAGGGGAGTAGTAAAGCTTGCGCTTTAAATGTTAAAACACGCTGAAGAACCCATGAATTAGTTCGCGCCAGCTTTTCTAGGGCTAAAGATGCAGAAAAAAAGCTCAAAGACGGTCATCAAACGGCAGCGCTACCGTCCGCACTATGGCCGATACACATAAAAGGAACCAGACAAGAGACGGCCGTGAACATCGGCAAACATTCCAACCTCGGCCTGTCTGCTTGAGCAGCTCCCTGTATCCTCGGCAGTCACGGTACGCGTTAGGCGTCCTAGTTCCGGTTCAGCCGGCCAGACAGGCGCGGCTGTCGCGTCCACAAATGTGAGGCCGTCCACTGTCCGTCTGTTGGACAAAGCGCGTGCAAAGAGGGTAGCCCTAAGGACAAAGAGAGAAAGAGAAAGGCCAAGGAAGGAGACGTTGTGATTGGTTTTGGGGTCTGGAGAACCCGAGAATTGGCTCCTACGGGTAGTCCTTACTCAAGCACCTCCACCACCATCGATCTTTTATTCCTAGTTGTAGCTTCCCAGAAACTTCCGCCTTCATCCCTGATCGCTCGGGAAGAGCGCCTGCGGCGGCCGCGTATCTTACCGAGGCGCTTTCGAGATGAGGCGTGCAAGTTTCTGCTTTCGTTTCGCGGCGACCCCGTCAGGCATGGCGCCTGCATCGATTTTGCGCTTTCTGCTCGAAATGGCTTCCGCTGGAACACCGGTACGCATTGAGAAGCTGCAGCTAAGCTAATCTTTTCTGGAGGAACGCCTTGGGTGAGAAGCGACAGGTTTCATTAAGCTGGAGGAGATTGTAACGAGGCCTGCAGGGTGGTAATTTTAGACACAGAACACGTTTGAGTTTTCACTTTAGGTGAGGTTTAAGAACATGAAAAATGCTGAGTAAAAAGCAGGAAGGATCACTGTCGTGGTAAGGTTGCTGATTCTAGTACATATGCAAATGATTGCCGGCACCTGCTCAGGAAACTGCAAGGTTTACGTACAGCAGTTATTACCTGCACGGAATGACCTGGTGCGGACGCAAGGCCCGTGTCTAAGGCGAAACCTAGAATGCAAGAAAGCTGGCATAAAGTGGAGGGTCAGAAATTTACAACACTCCTATGAGGTATAACACGCCATACCGCAAACTAGAAACATACAGAAAGGAAGTACACTTTATTCGCGGTAAATATTACTAGAGGTACACAGTTTAAAAACTTGTGCACCGTTATATATGTGAGTTACATCATAGAGTACACGTTTTACTGATTACGTTGCACTCTTAAATTAAAGGCAGCTATGAACTATGCCAAAGTTACGCTGTAACCCTGTCATAACTAAGAAAAAATTGAAAAACGTAGTCATTCAATATCTGTATCAACTAGCATGCATGGGCGCCTTTGTCAACACGATAATATGCCTCAGCAACCTTACATACATGCCTTAAATCAATCCCCGCTATACGCTCATCTATACTGACGCTCTCTTGACGTAATACTCTTAACGCTCCACATGGAAATTACCTTCCTCCGAAGACTAAAAACACCTACGTACAAAAGTCTGATGTACGAACGAAGCAGTGAAATGACCTTCTAGACGTATTAAAGCAAACTAATAATTTCCTGCATCGTTGAAAAAAATATTAGAAACCAGTATGATGTGAGTGCATTATCTTTTCCGTGTTGAGGCTGCTGTGTTCTGAATGACATTTTATACCTTTATCTCCTACTTGTAGTGTCAATGGAAAAGCAGATATTTGAATTATCTCTTGCAATGCATGAGCCTTATGCGTCAATGTATGTTTAAAATTTGTTTGTTACGCCCGCGACTTACCATCACAAAAACTTAACAGCCTGGATCCCAACTAGTTTCTAGCCAAATATCTAAATGTTAATGCAATCGTGTCTGTGTAATAAACGTTTAAAAAAAATAAGTTTAATCAATCCTTAAAACGTGGGAACCCCAATCTTGATAACATGAAGTGACATCGCACTCTCGGAACGGATCATTAACCACGTATCATCCGAGTGCACGAAGGTTATTTTGGCAAAGTAGTAAGAATTGTTCCTTTGAAGCCGTGAGCACACGTGTGCCAATAAAAACTTGACTGCCTAGATCCCAACTAGTTTCTAGCCAAAGATCTAAATGTTAATGCAATCGTGCCTGTGTAATGAATGTTGAAAAAAATACGCTCAATCAATCCTTAAAACGTGAAAACCACAATGTTGATAACATGAAGTGACCTCGCACTGTCGGAACGGATCCTTAACCACGTATCATCCGAGCACACGAAGGTTATTTTGGCAAGGTAGTAAGAATTGTTCCTTTGGAGCCGTGAGCACACATCTGCCGAAAACAATAACAGCACATTTCATTCGGTTTTAGGGGGTTAACGTCCCAAAGCGACTCAGGCTATGAGGGACGCCGTAGTGTAGGGCTCTGAAAATTTCGACCACCTGGGGTTCTTTAACGTGCACTGACATCGCACATTACACGGGCCTTTAGAATTTCGCCTCCATCGAATTTCCACCGCAGCGGCCGGAATCGAACCCGCGTCTTTCGGGTCAGCAGCCGAGAACCATAGCCCCTGAGCCACCGCGGCGGCAACAGAACACTTATATAACAGAGGCGCAGGGCACTAGGTATGGTACGACGGCAGAGCAAAAAACCCTTACCCTCCGGCGGCTGCACAAGGAAAGGCGGAACGCCAATCAAGGCAGCAGCCCTGCGAACAGCAGGCCAGCCCCTTCCCCGTTTTCTTTGCTATGCGGTGCATTTCCGAGCAGAAGATGGCCGCTTTGGGCTCAGATATCCTTGGAGAAAAATAATATGGTTTTATATTCTTTTCCTAGCGGCATGGTCAGCGATGAGTTTGAGTTGCCGTAAATGGAGCTTGTCCCCCATTGTAGGTAACGTAATCTCGAAAGCAAGTTATCCGTATGAGTTAGAATACAGCTTCCGAAATAGCCTTTAAATCGCCGGTTCTGAGACGTTGTAACCCGTAAAATAGATAAGAATAATGAAAACATCAAAACGACTCTCGCTTTACCTTTCATTTTAGAGGCCATTACAACTTGTAACTTTTGCACAAGTAGTTTTATGAATTACCAGGATTAAAAAGTATAGGCGAGTGCTGTACGTCTCATGTGATCGGCGCCTTCAGACACAGTAAATCCTCACAATCTCGCAAAGGTCTCATCGTCAACGTCATCTTAATGGATATATTTTCACTTGTTCTTACTTAAGTCTGAGTTCAGGGACGCTAACTTCACAGCAGGTAGTTCTCACGGCGCTATATCTGCTAGTGAGCGCTTCAGGTATGTAATCAATGTTTACATGGATAACTGTGACAGACGGCAGGCAAATATGTGTATCGGAGAGACTTTCCATGAATGCTTTGCTCATAATATATTAATAACTCCACCGCTACAGAAATGCACATGTTAAGAGGAACTACGTTAAACGATCTCAAAAAGATAGCAGCTACCGTAAACAAGCGTTTTATAACCATTTCCTCACTTTCATTCGTATATACGGATTATAGAAGCCCATAACTCAGATAACCACTAGTGTCATTCATTAAATAATTACAGCACGGCGTTGAGTACGGTCGTCTTCCCGAAACATTTCATGAGCGCTTCTTGAAGGGTTGCCCAACGAATTGGGAGAAAAAGCCTTAAAATGTCTGCATGGCGCCAGGCACCCGTCCGTCAGAAGCCGTGCAAGTTATGTCGAAGCCATTCCCTGAGCTTTGGACCAATTAAATGCAGCAGAGACAGCAAGAAAAAGAAAGACCGACTGTAGAATTCTTTCTGCAAAGTTTTTTGAGCCAGCCAATTCTTTAAGCTAAGTTTCAACCAACCCAACAAATGCTCTCTACGCCAATCTCGAGCACACAAGTTTACCACAGGCCATAACGACTACGCCATTGCTGCTTGCGAGCATTCAGTAGAAGCGTTCATTAGCGTGGCGGGCGATATGCAAACAGACCTTCCGTGGCGACGTATTAGGCTAGGTGGACGTTGTTGTAGTGTGCTAAGTTTATGTCCTAGAAGCAACGTTATGACGAGATTCTGAAACATAAAAAGCGTGAAAACGCAGTGACAATGCGAATGAAGCGCTCGCCGTATTAGGGGCCGAAGGATTGATACTTCTAACACAGCGGGGTCTTATAAGGTAATCCGCGTAAACAACACCGAGAACGAGCTCGCGGGCTAGTTTGTGCATTGTTTGAGGCGTGAAAAAGATGCGAGAACTACACCAACACAAAGCAAGACACGGAACAAGCGTAACCCAAAGTAGATTCATTAAAATGATCCGCACCAAATATTTCGCGAAACATTAGCGGATACCTTAAATACGCACACAATACTTGTCAACTTTAAGCTCACATACAACTGCAAGGCTAATCCCGCCTGCACATGTACACCACCGCCACCATCACCACCATCACAAGTAAATATCTTTGAATGTAGTCCCTCGAAAGGGAAACCTTATTTCTTCGTGTCACGGCTCTCGGGGGGGGGGGGGGGGGGGGTCTTTATGGGGCAGCCACTCGTGTGGTGTGCCAGATGTATTGCTTGGACGAATACAGCACACATGCGCGGCGCTGCCTCGCACTGGGGCCCCACGGTACGGAGCACGGCGTGATCCCATCCTGCAGCGCGCGCTATAGCGGACGCCGCTACCAGGGGACGCCAACGCCGCCGCAGAATTGCGCGCAGCAATGGCTGTACCAATGTTTCTACGAAGAGCAAACAAAAGGAACGCTGCATCTGATACTAGGATATTTTAGCGGTGTCTTGCGCTTGGTGGTAGTTCAAATTCACTTATTGCGCTGAACTTACGCATTTGTTAGCGCAAGTCGTAAAAACGATGTCGCATAAGCCTAACTCGAAAGAGAAAGGTTTTCTGAAAGTGTGTCAGGAGTCGTCGCCCTGCTCTAGCTAAAAGAGCGAACGGCTGAGAAGTGTTTCGGACGCATTCACTTACAGCGTACCTTAGGCATGAAAGCCAGATGAATGGATTTCGAAGCAACCTAGTGGCCGAGTTGAGATTTAATTATTGACCATGAGGAGTTTGTTTCGTTGGATGGCAGAGCTGAAGCTCTCAAACGTGGGCATCACGAACGGCTAGGAAAAAGCATTGTGATATGCCTACAACACCAGAATCGCAGCAGATTACGAGCTTACGTTGCTAACTTATCAATCGATCAATCAATCAATCAATCAATCAATCAAATAACCAACCAACCCATCAACCAATCAATCAATGCTGTTTTTCCAGCAAAGAAGCTGGGTTGTCTCCTGGGTTAAAAGCCCATAGGGTTAGTGGTAACGACTTCCTTTACCTCGGTTCCATGTGCGCAGTGCACCCATAACAGTCTGCAGCTTTATTTATATTATTACAGTTCTAGTAAACTATTCTACAAGTCTGTATGCGTAGTCGCTTGCGCGACCCGCTAGTATGAAGGGCTTCTGAGATTTGCGTTGGTCTCAGAGGGCACGGGGAATTGAGATCTAGGAAGGCAACGGCACTCTTCTGGTGCTTAGCATGCTGCGATTGGAGATGTGGGGGGGGGGGGGGGTGCTACTCTGGTAGCGTTTTGCGAGGAGGCCTGCGCACTGGAGCGGTGGCAGTGCGCCTCAGGAAAAATACAGTTTACTTTCGCATCGCCCGGGTAATTTATGACGGCCTTATATTTTCTAACGAAGATTTTCGCCATTTTCATAAACAGCCCGAGTGATAAGAGGATGGTATGGCAAGACATAGAGTTAAACTTTCCTCTGCCCTCCTACCTGATGGGACGGCTTTTAGCAGTACGAAGAGTACTTCAGGGTCTTCGTCCGCTCGTCCGGCGACACGTTGCCGGTTGGGGCAGCAATTCCAACTTCTCAAAGCAAAACTTATTTATTAAAGACGGGATTGAAATACAAGGCAGTGATGACAAGGCAGTTTAAAAAAAGGCTGTTTAAAAAAGGCTGTTAAAAACGGCCGAGCTTGAGACTCGGCCCGCTCGTCCCAAGTCGTCGTTTCCCGCGGGTTTTAACCCCTTCGATAATTGGGCGGAGCTTGAGTAATCTAGCTCTCGCCCAATTTGGACCAATAGCAAAGCAAATGCATCGTATGTACTAGTGGGCGGAGCCCAGGGCCCGCCCCGGGCATGATCGCTCCTGGTAACAGGTGCGGGGGGGGGGGGGGGGCATTGTCCCCGTGGGCTGTCGCGAGCCCAGTGGAATGCGCAGCTCGCTGCATGCGCATTCGATGCACCGGTTGCCGCGCGTCAGGACAGAAAGGATTAGTGCCGCCTTTCACCCTAAGCGCGGGCGTCACGCCTCGACGTACATTCCTCGATTCCCCCTCGGGCATGACCGCTCCTGGTAACAGGTGCGGGGGGGGGGGGGGTCCCATCGGCCTTGTGGGCTTCCACTTAACACCTCCCCACCAAGAATGTTGGAGGGACACTTGCTGTACAAACAACATACCGAAGCCCACAATAGCACAACAAAAAAATCCGGCCTTCAACAACATACAAAATGCGCGAAAGCAAAAGGGTCCGGGCCCCCACTGGCCGCTGTACCAGCACAAAAAAATAGCCTTCTGCATCCTACTAACAATTGAAAGAAAAAACATGCTAGGGAAGATACCTTCAGGCATGCGGACGCAAGCACAATTCTTAGTTAACACATTTCAAGTACAGGACGACAAGCAGAAATGAAATCCTCTCATAAAAGCATTACAAAAATTTCACACGCAACAACATGGAACTGCACCAGTTAAACTTTCCTCTGCCCTCCTACCTGATGGGACGGCTTTTAGCAGTACGAAGAGTACTTCAGGGTCTTCGTCCGCTCGTCCGGCGACACGTTGCCGGTTGGGGCAGCAATTCCAACTTCTCAAAGCAAAACTTATTTATTAAAGACGGGATTGAAATACAAGGCAGTTTAAAAAAAGGCTGTTAAAAGCGGCCGAGCTTGAGACTCGGCGCGCTCGTCCCAAGTCGTCGTTTCCCGCGGGTTTTAACCCCTTCGATAATTGGGCGGAGCTTGAGTAATCTAGCTCTCGCCCAATTTGGACCAATAGCAAAGCAAATGCATCGTATGTACTAGTGGGCGGAGCCCAGGGCCCGCCCCGGGCATGATCGCTCCTGGTAACAGGTGCGGGGGGGGGGGGGGGCATTGTCCCCGTGGGCTGTCGCGAGCCCAGTGGAATGCGCAGCTCGCTGCATGCGCATTCGATGCACCGGTTGCCACGCGTCGGGACAGAAAGGATTAGTGCCGCCTTTCACCCTAAGCGCGGGCGTCACGCCTCGACGTACATTCCTCGATTCCCCCTCGGGCATGACCGCTCCTGGTAACAGGTGCGGGGGGGGGGGGGTCCCATCGGCCTTGTGGGCTTCCACTTAACACATAGGCAGAGCGCACACTTCCAACTTATATTAGAAAAGTTACACGGCACAGTTTTCACAAGCTCAATTATCAACACATTACATGCCGCTGGTATATATTAGCGCAGTGACGACGAATCGTTGCGCCAATTAGTGCCAGCGCAGACAAGCAAAGAACAAAACAAAAAGCAAACCCACTTGGAAGAAACCAGAGCTTTCTCTTCGGTATATTCGCGTGCTAATGCAGCACAGTTTTTTCCTAGCCTCGTAAACTGCTAATGAGCGCTGTCTTCTTTCAAAATAGATAGTTAGTGCATTAAGTGTAGGATAATTTACGCAGAGTCTATTCGACTTCTATCGGGTTTCCCACCAGTTTTTCGTATTTTGCAAACAACTCGTGCTGCGCTTTCTCCAAATTACCCAAGGTCACACCCACACTTCTTAGTGCGTTTTGTACTTCTCATAATGCAGTGTTTTGGGAACTTGAATGGTAATGAAAACGGTTTAGCAACTGTGCCCCTGTCTGCATCTTCCTCAGGTTTTTTGACACCTCATGAACAGCCGGTTTCCCTTTGTTCGCGCATTGCCATTAATATCTTAGAGCGGGATTTCAGCCATCGCTGCCACAATCGCGCTGGGGAGGCATGCAGTGCACGAATAAAAATAAACAAAAAAGACAAGCTTTCACGTCTAGTAATCGAAAGTCTCCAGCATTACGCGTAAGCACAAACTCAAAAGGCCAGACTCTAGACAGACATTAAGGATTCAGTCTGAAAGCTCTAATCAACTGGAAGGAAGCAATACCTGGGAGCTGCGATTATTTTCTTCATTTAGTTGACCGTCGCCTACACAAGGAGGGCGAGCATAGCGGGTTTGTCGTAATACCATCAGGTATTTAGAATGTAAAGGCAAGCGATTTGTAATGAGGAAGTTTAGCCTGATGAGAAGCCCTGGGACAAAAATCAAGAGCAAAGAACTACAGCCATGTAGACCTTGGATTCGCACAAATATCTAAGGCGGTAGGCCGGTGTAAAGCCGCTTTGCTGAACGCATATTTTACACCAAAGAGCCACAAACTAGAGTCACCGAAGCATATTTGAATTGTATATTTGAATTTCAATATAATATTTGAGTTGAATTGATATAAGGCAAAAAAGAATGTTGGTGAATTCAGGTTAATCAATTTTTTCAAAATAAGGTTAACCAGCTTCACTTAAGGGCTGATCTCAATAAATAACCTACTTGAGACGCGAGCGACTGCATGGAGCACAACCAGCAAATGTAATTTTTGTTTTCGATTGATGTCGAGGACCTCATTTCCCACTTACAGAAATCAGACTTCTTCGCACTGGTAAGGGCATGTGAAGAAGAGGGCCGAAAAGGTACGTTTAAAATATGAATATGGATTTATGCGAATAATTTTATGAAACAACTTTATTCTTGCCTCAGCGGTACTTTTATTTCATTTGGAATTGTTCATTCATCACACTTTAAAAACCGTGCCGCCGCATCACGAACGCAAAAGCCATATGCTTCCTTTCGAAACAAAAAAAAAAACAAAAGACATAAGGCTTTTTGCAGAATGGGCTGCACAAGTGGTTTATAAAAGAGCAATAGCTTGTAGGAAATCGCACGCACGCACGCACGCACGCACACACACACACACACACACACACACACACGCGCGCACGCGCACGCGCACGCACGCACACACCCACCCACCCACCCACACACACACACACACACACACACACACACACACACACACACACACACACACACACACACACACACACACACACACACACACACACACACACACACACACACACACACACACACACACACACACACACACACGCGAAGTAAGGCTTACCCCTTAATTAAAAAACAGTCGCTCCCATCTAACCAATTCCAGGGTGGGTGCTTCGGTGACGTTTTCAAATGGGAGCCTTCCCAAGAACAACGCAAAATGCGAACCATGGAGAAGTCGACGTCCACTTCAGATCACAATGTCTCTTAGTGCATGAAAAAAAGAAAAAAAGAGGGAAAGAAAGAAAGGAGAGAAAGAAGGAGAGAAAGAAGAAAAGAAAGAAAAAGAAGGAAAGATGGAATGAATGAAAGGAAGAAAGAATGGAAGAAAGAAATATTGCGGAATGGTGTGGAAGCGAACCACCAAAGCAGGCCGACTGAGAGAAGAGAATAAAAGCACGGATGGCTGAAGGTAAATAAATACATCAGCACAGACTGCGTTGAGCATGTGTGCAGCTTGCAAAGCGTACGACGTATATGAATAAGCGAGTGGGTGCCAGGGAGTGTCTAAACAGTACCTTGTCTGAAATAACGCTGTCTATGGCTTCTTGTAGAGCGCTCTAGTTTCTCTCGCGTTCGTCTTTTTTCTTCTCTTTCTGCGTCTTGTTTTCTACTTCTCTCTAGGGTGGCGTGTGCCGAAGAGACAGCGTTGTTGCTACCCCCTGCAAATAAATTGGTAGAGGCAGCTTCGAAACCACGTTCCAGTTGTAAATGGATTTCGCCGGTGCACCGCGTTGATGCACTTTGTCATCGGAGGCAGCGGACGCCGGGCCGGGCGCGCTTGCGGTGCAGAGGACGCGAGGCGTGCCGCGAACCGCTCGAGGCCGTGATCTCGCCCCGCTCGCGACATTTCTAGTGCCCAGGACCACTCCTACCCACCCTGGAAGAACCGTGCTGAACAGCGAGTTATACGGCTTCTCCTGCTTTCCGGAGTGAAAAGATATACCGCCCTTGGATCAACCCGTTTGTTTCACTTTTTCGTCATTTCTTTCAACGCCCAGCGTAGGAAGAAGAGGCGCTTGAAGTGTACTGGAGAATGGCGATATCTTCCATTCCCTTTGCTTTAGCTGTCTTCCATTTCTCAGAATGAAGTGCCAAATACTGTTCTTGGCGATTGTGGCGCAGTTCGAAACATTTATAGTCGATGATGTAGAGGATGGAAAAGACAACAAGAAGACAGTCGTCCCTGACTTCCCTGACCCTATTTTGTTGGATGTTGTTATTGCGGACGGAGCTGATGCTTTTCAGATCAGATTCATGCGAACTACAGTGCAGTCTTCTTACTTGATGCTGGAACGCCATGGAAACAAGTAAATCTATATATAGTCTAATTGGAAGCCATGCTTTGTTATTCTTGCGCATTTAATTTAATATTTGGCTACCAGCGTGAACACTGTGCGACTTTTGTTAAGTCTGTCGTTGGTGTATATTGCATCGACGGGTGCGTGCTTAAAGAAGCGGTACGCCACTGTGCGACTAACGTGGCGCTTTGTGCGTCGTGGAAGCTTATGCGTGTGGAGGACGTAACTGTGCAATCACGGTCTATATCTTCGCCGCAGTGACAAATGCCGCCGTGGTCGACCTCTTGCGGCAGAAACTACAAGGCGTACTCTTACTGACATTAGGTGACGTTGGCAGCGACGTGAGGCGCAGGAACTGCCATTCGGTTTAAACCTCATGAGCGAGGAGTTTTTCCTGTCGCTGCTCTCAGATGACACCAAGACTACCATCTCAACCGAATGCCGCAGATGCAGTGCATGGCCGTACAGTAGACGACTTCGACTTCATTAACTGCACGCCGTATAGTCCAGCCGCCGCAGGCCTGAGATTCTTCACCACGAGGTAAATGATTAAGAGTACGACTAAAGATGTTTCATGATACAGCTACGAAAAGGAAAAGCATGACTACTGCCACGCAGGACAGTTGAATCCGCAGAGGGCACTACAATAATAGCTGATTAATTGGCAGAAAACCCAAGCGACCTTCGCGAAAGTAGTGGCATTAATAGAGATTACAGTGTTGTCATTATGAACAGGTGCAGAGTGTGGTGTGTTTGGCGCAACCAGGCTGAATCCCATTTGAAGACGGCGGATAGGAGCATCTATAACCCCTCCTAGAATCTTCTGGCTCGTTGCACAAAGTATTTCGGGTTTACGACTACTTGAAATGATGACAGAGACTGCGAGATGTTTGCACGGGAGATGATTTCTACATGCGATCTGTTTCGCCTTCGCTTGTAATAATCTGAAGATGAACGAAGCATTGAATAGATTCTAGAATTAGAATTTCCCACCAGAAAAAGCAACATACGAAAAATTCGCCCAGAACAGTTAGTCTAAGTGTGCCTCAGAATGATAGCGCCATATGTACATTTACATATAGCCCAGATGGAGGCTTTTAAAGAAAACGGTTCAGATGCTTTTCTGAGAGGTAGTATGCAGAGGAGGAGTTAAGAGATGATACGGAGAGGCGGTTGTTAGGGATGGTATTGTAAATGGAACGGTTTATTGAAGAACTGTTGATATACGTGTTTATTCTGCTCGGTGATTACGTGCTCGCCCTTGGTAGCTATGTAATGTGCTGATGGTAGGGGTTGTGGCAGCACTCACGTTCTCTTCATGTATGTTCGCAGACGTCGTTCGTCACATAAGCAATAGACCCCGTTTGTGAAGTCCGAGTCCTGCGTCAGATATTTTTTTTACGCCGCCTCATCGCTTCGCCTCTTCTGCTCGTTGCTCCAGCTCGCCACTACTGGTCTCCGGACGGCGCATCAACCTTGCTTAGCCTGGTCATAACTTGTGAAAACTACATGGGCGTCGTTCCTTGCACCCCAGCAGCAAACACGGCAGAGTTGCGCAATTACGCAGCTGTGACGAAACAGCATCCAGCGAGGGCTTTCCTATGCGAAACCCTCGTCTCATTTTGTCTTAACGCTTGCGGAGTTTTCCGTAGCGTGCGGCATGCGATTGCAACAACGAGCAGCTACAACGCAGCGGCGATAAAACAATCACAACGCGCTCATTCGTATGACAAGAGCCTTTCTTTCTTTTCTATTTTTTTGAGGCGAAAGCCTTTAATGGCTCATCATTGTCCGTCCGTCCGTCCCTCCGCGAAATCTATTCCCTACAGCTGTCAATCAAATCACGTCAATGCAATATGAAAACAAATCATTGTGCATGGTGGGATTCAAACCACCATACTTCCGCTCCCCAGCCGAGCTTGCTATATGGTACGCCAATCCGCCTTTTTCATTTTCCTCTGCTGCCACCTCGCGTACAACGCTGGAAGCTCACTGGTAGGGTACTGCGCGCCCAACCCGGCCGGACTGAGTGCCGCTGTGGAGCACGTTTTGTTGGAACCTGTCAACGATGGCGTGTCCTGGGCAGCACCTGGTACGTGGAGGATTTCTAGGGTTGACTGATGGCTGGGTGCGAAGTCCGAGGCAGGCTGCAGTTCCCACCGAAGAGCAAATTCTTCAGTATATCCGATCATCCGACATGCGATGCGAACACCAGCTGCGCAAGGGGTGCCGCTTCAGAGATGAATGCTACATTCGGAACATAACGTTCAATGAAATATCCCCGATCAGTGAAGTTGGCGTTTTCCGCTGTATATGCCTGCCATTCATGAAAGGTGGATACTACATCGTGCACGCCGTAGTAGAGAAAACGACTGGGAAAACAGTTTTCACAAGCAATCGTTGTGCTTAAGCGCTGCAGAAAAGCTACACGAGCTATGAAAGCACAAGCGTACTCGCAACAAAGCAGCTCTGCTAGCATTTCACTGTATTTTCCCACAACACACCGCTGCATATGTTAAACAAGCATGCGCGTCCATAAAGACGAGCGCGAGAGGCGCACACTGATTCATTCCGGCGATACCACGCAGAGCTCTTCATCATGGCTATGATTTGAACACACGCATAACACACTTTCTTTTCCTGCCTCTTAATACATGACACATACCCACACAGGGGGATTGTCCAGGGTGTAGTGGCATAAACAACGAAATTTCCATAGGAGATTATGAAAAAAATTTTAGCACCATGCGTGAATGCTCTCGTAGCTTCTTCTTCGTTGCCCGCTCCATCGCGCGTTGAAAGCGGCTCACAGCACTTGCCCATTTGGCCTTCTTGCTTGAGAAAGCAAAAAGCGTCGGAACGAAGTCTGGGTGCCGCGGTGACATTCGAGGCCTTCCTGCCCATGAATAAAACACTTCGTGATAGACTGCACACACATTTTACCACAGTACCTCGTTCGTACCTGTCACAAAGTGATTCCCGCACAGTCGACATGCCTGACGGTGCCCAAGGGCGGCCACGATCGTTGAGCCGGCGAACTGCTTTTATCCATGCTTCGCGTCGAAGCATGTCCCGGGAAGCGCTCGGAAAGCGAAAAAATCCGAGTTTGCTTTCCTTTACATATTGGGCATTGCAGCCGTATGCAACACATTTCGTAGGTATCGCCAAATGCGTCGCGCTGAACGCCCGACGGCTGCAGCAACGCAACCCGCGTAGGAAGCCGGTTTGTTTACTCTTCCACGGCCGGTCTCGAGAGGAGCGCGCGACCCTTCCAATATATTTCGCGACATCGCCGCCAGGAGATGGGCGCATGCGCAATCGCGTCGTGAAAAAAGGCGGATTACCGCCGACGCATATGTAGTTCTCCTTGAGGGACACTTCATTTTTCATTCTTTTTGCAGTCCACATTATTCTGTCTATAGTGGCACGTAGCCCGTTATACTTAGTGGCATGAACAGGGACACTTTATTTTTTAATATTTTTTACAGTCCCACAATAATTTTTGTCTAGCGTAAGCCTTAGGCGGTGTGGTCTGGCCAACATTATTTTTCTTTCTTTTGCTCAGCCCACACTAATATATGTTTAGCGTAACGACGCTGAAGAGTTTGCGGAAGGGCGTTGAATCAGACCGATCCCTCCGAAATGCCCTCCAGCGTCTCCAGTATTTAAGATTCACAAACAATTGTGAACTTAACATCCTAACCACACATCAGTCACACAAGCATCAACACCGAGCTAAAGGCTTTCACCTCACCGAAATTTAGGTCAACAAATTGGCCCCCTGAATTTTTTTTTTCATGGCGGATCTTTTCAGACAGGCGTTTTTGGCGCACCGTACGAACTCGAAGCTCTGGACCCGGACGCCAAGTTTGCTCGCGACGTCGCAGTAACAGCCGAAGACCATTTTCCTCCTCGGCTGCTTATTATATTATTGATTGTTTTTGGCGCACCGTACGAACTCGAAGCTCTGGACTCGGACGCCAAGTTTGCTCGCGACGTCGCAGTAACAGCCGAAGACCATTTTCCTCCTCGGCTGCTTATTATATTATTGATTTTGGTCGGTTAGTGTAAAAATCTTTGAATTATTTACCTGAACTACGTTCACTGTCATTTATATACTCCTGGTACTTAAGAAATATTGAAGAAGCCAATTAGCTTAAGTAGGTCGGAATGGCGTGAAAATCATGAAAATAAACATAAATACATCTCACCTGGAGCTTTGGCGTTCGGCTCTTTCTCTGAAGGTCTAGGGCTGGATCCTAGCAGCGGCAGTAGTTTAACCGAGTCAACTTGCGAAATCATGAGTTTAAACTTGTTGTCTCATGATTTTGCTTCCGTACAGAATAATGCTCCCGTGCAGTGGCCAGTGAAACTAATCTGTTGGCGCCGGCGCGGGTTCATCATCATCAGCCTGACTGTGCCTACTGCAAGGCAAAGGCCTCCCCAATATCTCTCCAATTAACGATGCCCTGTGCCAGCTGCGGCCATGTTATCTCTGCAAGTTTCTTAATCTCTTCCGGCCAACTGTCTGCCGCCCCCTGCTATGCTTTTCTTTGCTCGGAATCTAGTTTGTAACCTTTAAGGACCATCGGTTATCTTGCCTTGGCTTTACAACCAATGCGCAAGCCCACTTATTCCTCTTGATTTCGACTAGGATGTCATTAACCCGAGTCTCTTGCTTGATCCACTCTGCCCTCTTCCTGTCTCTTAAGCTTTCACATATCATTTTTCGTTCAATAGCTCTGTGCGTTGTCCTTAATTTAAGCTGAATCCTTTCTGCCCCATAGGCGAGTACAGGAAAGACAGTCTTTTCACTTGAATAATAATGGTAATTTGCCATTCATTATCTGAGAGAACCTGCCATATGCGCTCCACCCCATTCTTATTCTGCTAGTTATTTCCCTCTCATGATCCGGATGACCCGTCCCAGCGTGCCCTAAGTAGACGTGTTCCCTTACCACTTCCAGCTCCTCGCTACCAGTTGTGAACTGCTTTTTCTTTGCGAGGGAGTTGAACATCGCAACAGCCGTATCATAGTAGCCAACGAAACTGGCGCAGGGTGCTCCATTCCTCACATGTTCCATTCCCCACTTTCACAAGTGTTTCGTGTGTTTTCGTTTCTATGAGTGCATCACGCTATAGGCACCGCCGCCCCTCGCGGCGGGGAAAGGGGCGGACCGGGTGGGGGAGACGCGCGCCGGCACGCGCCGTTCAGATGCTGCATAACTGCCGGAAGCGCGTTGTATTCTTCCATCGCTCGTTGCTTTTGGAATATTCTGTGGTCACAGATCAATTTCTGCGCCAGCAGTCTACAATAGCACATACTTGAACTCCCCAGGGACAATGTTTCTCACGTCCCCAGACAAGTTCTACGATCCGAAGCGACGGGAACTGTGAGTGGCTCTCGACCCGACGGGCACTGAGCAGGCAATCATGTCAGGATTCGCCCGCATAACGTTGTTCCCAAAAGAGAAAAAGAAGGCACTCAACTAACCCCTGCATTCGTAATTTTTCTCACCATCTGAAAAAATCGAGCTATTGGGCAATGTGGCCCTTGTATTTTGTGTTCCCATTTAGCCTACCCGACAGAAATAAAGGGCGGTTGCTCTAGGAACCACATAACGCGTCTGGTGGCGCGCGCGGACGCAGGTAGTTTTTACATAACGCTCAATTAACCCGTGGTTTGGTCACAATATCAGCAAGTGTTTGTCAGTTGCCCTTGTTCTATTTTGTTGGTCGTAACTTTTTTTTTTCCGGGAAGGGCCCCACAAACACTCGGCTCCGACCGAGGCTAAATAAAATGGTTCCATTTTCCAATAATAGTCTTTAAATAAAACGATACGAAATTTTATATTTACAATTATTTCCTCAATCATCATACAGATGCGAAAACGAAAATTTTGAACAAAGGTGCATCTTGAAGGCAAATAAAAAATTTAAATTCGTATGTTCATATTGGAACATTTGTAATTAAAGGGTCAACCTAGTATACTGGATCAGCCACTTCCTGTGCGCATACCAGTGCAGTGTGGAGAGAATGATCAAAGGGCGTCTTATTGAGATTCGCTGCGGAGACCACCGCTACATGCCGTACGTCTTTTAGAAACTATTCTGTCATCAGGAGAAGAGGAATCCGACCCACCGGAGAGATAATTGAAGTCTTTGAAAAAATTCTGCCAATCTACTACGTCAGTTATCTCAATTATTCTCACAGACAGAGAGATGTCGCTTCCTATGAGCCTATCTGGCCGACGTACGCGAATTTTCAGGCCTTTCGTCAGCTTCTCGTATTTTTTCTCCGTTTCAGCTCCCCATCCGTTCATTCCTCTTTTTCTTCCGTACCCTTTCCTTCCTTCTCCACCGCCACTTCCTTCGCAGCGTTATTTTTATTTTCATTTTCGCAGCTTTTGCCTAAGTACGTCCCCTCCTCTGGAAAAAATGCGGCCGTCCCGCTTGATCGACTTGCTCGTGGCTGGCTTTGTGTCGCGTTGTACCACATGTTAGGGGTGCCACAAATCTTGTTCTGTATTTTTCTACTTCTTTCTTCACCGTATTTTTTATCCCCTCCCTTTCAGTTCGTTGCTGTGTTTTGCTTCTTGCCCTTGAGCACCCTTCTCCTTGTGTCGTCTGCTCTGTTTCTCGTTCTTTGCTACTTGGAAACAAACGCCCAGCATAAAGCCAGGGCTCGTCCATGTCTTTGTGTGGTGCCCTCATGTTCCCGCACTGTTTATTTATCGCTGTGTCACTCCAACTAGGCCAAATCGCCACCACTTCGCTGCAACAATCCCGAAAACTTTCCGACGGCCGCCCCAAACTGGGCGCGCGCCCGACCCAGGCGGCCGCGACTCTCCCAACGCATCTGCTCCGGCGGCCACCGGCAGCGCTGCCTCTTCACCGAAAGCGCTGCCCCCTGGGTTCCTGCACGGGGCCCATAGGGACAGAGGCCTCTACAGGCCATGTATGCTCTAGACTCTAACCTTTTAGCAGGCCCTGTACGTCTGTTTAGAAATCTGAATGAATGAAGAAGGTAATAATGTTAAGTAAGTGAGTGTTTGGACGGACGAAGCCGCCAACAGTTGGACAGGGTCTTATCAAAGCTTCTATTTTTTTTTGTGCTGAAGCGACTTAGAAATGAACCACACCTGCTGCCGCTTATGTTTCGAGTGGCGTATGAAGTCAATCCCAACGACGCATTCAATGACAATCTAGCAGATATATGTTTCGCAGTAAATTCAATAGACCACATTCTGTCACTACCTTCCGATAAATATGTCTCTGAAAATGCACCTATAATCTAGCAAAACACATGCCCCCCCCCCCCCCCCCCCCTTTTCGTAATAGAGGACTGCTTAGAGTAGTCAGGAATGTTCAGAGGTACACCGGAGGGTGCGTCGAGTGATACCATACGCATTATCTATAAAAAAAATGACTCTTACCTGCGAGGACGGCCACATTCGTAATACTAGAGCTTTATTGTTCTTGTGCGGAGTGAATACAGACTTCCTTCACCCCGCGACGTCACTAAGATGTGGTGGCGCTGTTGTCAGCAGCGACTTTAGCATGGTGGGCAAAACAGGTTCCGCCTGCCCGTGCTTACTGTAGCATGTATTGACCGGCTGCGTCACTTTTGGATCCGCGTAGTAGCATAAAAGGAAATTTAAAGTTGCCCTAATAGGTTTCTCGCTGCTAAATACAGCATTAGGAAACTGGCTAATGAAATGGCTTAGAAATGGGCCGCGGTAGTACAACGCGAAGTCTGGAAGTCAATCGGCACTGCCATTCAATGTACTTAATAGCATGCAAGTTATTGCGTTCATTCACCCTAACATCAGCATTGTACGCTTAGAACGGCGCGAAGAAAAAAAAAACACATATGTAGCGGCACACGCATTGGTCACCTTGAGCCTTGCGTCATGCGGGGGCGTTGAAACGATAGATCATTTCATCCTCTACTGCCGGCGGTTTGCACGGCAGAGAATTCAGTTTTTGCTAAATCCTCTCGTTCAATTAGGGCTGCCGTTTACTTTTCCCATCCTCCACTCCTTCGGTGCAGTCGTCAAAGGGCATGCCATTATGCAGGTGTGTCAGCTTCTTCACAAGTACATTATTCAAACCGGGAGATTTTTGTGTTGACTTCTCGATGCCTTTACTTTCCTCTCAAAATTATATTTTTTTCTGATTAATTCTTTAACTTTAGTTATTCTACTGACAACGCTTGGTTTCCCATATTTCATTCCGATTTCCTCAAGCACTCTCAAAATTGTGCTTTTCTTTCTCTCTCAGATTCCTCTATATTTATGAGCCACTTGAGATAAACCTGGATGAATTTCTTCCTGTTCGGATCTGCACCAAACCCTGGCCAATCCTCTACCGTGGGTTAGTGCCATCGTATTTGAGGCAACAACAACCTAGAGCCGGTATGCACGGGGCGCCGGCGGGTTCACTCGCCCCCAAGGAATGCGTTCTTGTCTTAACTGCAGAGCATGTTGTGATGGCGCGTTTTATGGCATTTAATATTTTCTTGAAACTGTTTCTTAATATGACCGACGTAATTATTTGATGCGAGTGGAAAGATGTCTGCTAAGTTGTGTCAATCTTGCGCGGTCACGTTGTTGTGCTTAGAATAGCGTACCTTAAGTGTGCTTAAAGCCACATGCTTTTTCATTGCATCATGCATGTGTCATGTTTCATGAGGTAGTACATGATAGCAAAGCTTGTTTGGAAAGAAACAGCCGCAGGCGTGCTACTAACAGACATGTGGCGAGATTGATAGGGGACGCGGCAATGAAAAGTGTTTTCGTTGTTCATGCATGCGATATGTAACAAATTTGGTGTACATATGAAATCGCTACGCTAGTTTCAGTAATGACTGTTATGTTTAGCTATACCTGGTACAGTTCTTGGGCCATTATAATTAACAGCCTCGTCAAGACATCTCAAGGTTATAAATATTTGAGTAGAAAGTGCGCAAAATTTTTTTATGCCAGCATATTCACAAAGCCCTTGTTAAGTTAGATGCCCACGGCGCCGATGTCCCCCCCCCCCCCCCCCCCGCACCTTTTCCTAGGAGCGGTCATGCCCGGGGGAAATAGAGGAATGCACGTCGAGGCGTGACGCCCCCGCTTAGGGTGCCTGGTTGCCAGCTACGGAACTAATCCTTTTCTGTTCTGGCGCCGAATCAACCATGACCCGCGGAAGACATTCCTTGGCTGTCAATCCGATGCGTGGCCATCGATGGAATGCACATGCAGCGAGCTGCGTACGCGGAGTTACGCGCCCAGCACGTTCCAGGAGGAGCGAGCTCCACTGGGCTCGGACCAGCGAGCCCTGCGCTCCGCCCACTTGCACATACGGTGCAACTGCATTGCGGCGGCTGCGTTTTTATGGAGGAAAAACGCTAAGGCGCCCGTGTGCTGTGCGATGTCAGTGCACGTTAAAGATCCCCAGGTGGTCGAAATTATTCCGGAGCCCTCCACTACGGCACCTCTCTCTTCCTTTCTTCTTTCACTCCCTCATTTATCCCTTCCCTTACGGCGTGGTTCAGGTGTCCAACGATATATGAGACAGATACTGCGCCATTTCCTTTCCACCAAAAACCAATTATTATTATCATTGCGGTTGGGTTAAATTGGAGTCAAGCTCCTCCCAATTATCGAAGGGGTTAAAAACCCGCTGGGAACAAGGACTAAGGACGAGCGCGTCGAGTCTCGAGCTCGGCCGTTTTTAACAGCATTTTTCATTAGCCTTTTTAAACTGCCCCTGTAAAACTGCGTTTTGCTCATATGCCTTTTTTTATCAATCCCGTCTTTAATAAATAAGTTTTGTCTTAAAAAATTGGAATTGCTGCCCCAACCGGCAACGTGTCGCCGGACGAAGACCCGAAGTGCTCTTCGTACCGCTAACCGCCGTATATTCGATCACCAGCCAGCGTGCCGTCATCATTCACCGCTCGCGAGGAACAACCGACTAGCCCAATCCGGCCATCCCATCAGTAGGAAGGCAAGCAGTTAACTGCCCTGTTCTGTAGGATGACGCAATTAGTTCTTTTTTAGATGATCTCAGGAATGTCTCAGTAACCGTTTGCCACAAATCGAATGATTCAATTTTCATGCGTTATGAAATTACGAAGCTGTGAGTGAAGCGCCAATCGCAGAAAATGTGAAAGGTCAGAAAACTAACCTTAAAGCCTATTGACTCGTTGATGGCCTCTTCGCTTTCGCTTTGGTCAAAGAAATGCGCCACTGAAATCAAAGAAAACCTCAAAGAAATTACCTCATAATTTTCGAAGACCCCACATCTAAAAAGCATAATTTATAAATTTCTACTCAATATTTTGCTATAATTTTTCGTCAAGAAACAGAAGAGCCAAGGGCTATATGAAAGAAAATAATTTCAGAAATCAAACATTTTCACCAAATTGACCAGTTCAACAAAGCTGGTGAAGTCGGTCGGGATGGTGCGTGATTCTGTGGCTAAAAACAGCGCTTAAGCGAGACAGAAGAGATTGGGGACACGACGCTGCCCCATTTTTCTCACTGCGCGACACGTGTGTCAACATACGATGAGCGAATGCCAGCTCCGCCGAAAGAACGCCAACACTTCCCCTCACGACTGTCCCGAAGTAAAATCATTCCGGCAAGTGCAGCGTGCCAAAAATTTTTTTATTTAATGCGTAGCATAGAAATCAACGGAAAAAAAACGATTTCTGTTTACTAATAGCCATATATATACGATACACAGTGGCGAACTATTTCTCTGAATACGCAGCACATGACCAACGCGAGCTCGTGTACTTCGAGAAATTACTAAGTTGAAAGCATCAACCATTGCTGTGATACGCAGAAACGGAAAACGCGCCTACAAGCCTTGAAAACCCGCGCTCAACACCTTTCTGGTACGCCACTCCCCGGCCTTTTGCCTACCGCGAGCCCGCTAGTGACTGCAGCGCAACCTCGTTTGTTTGCAAACATGCAGCACGTGTACACATCTTGTTACGGCTCGGTAGAACCCCAAGGAGTGCTTATAGATAAAAATGGTTTACTGGTCAACCAGAAAAAGTACTGCGTTTCAGCTTCTTTCTCCAAGTTTCGCGCTCCTAGACCCAGTCGTCATCTTTGGCGTCTTCTTGCATGCGGGATTTTCCCCCTCCTCAGGAAGCATCGTCTCGATGGTAACAAAAGCAAGTGGGAGGTCAAGATCGGTCCGAGTAGTACGGCTTCATACGTGCAACTTTAACGACGTCGACTTGTTGCTGGCGTCGCTCGGTGTCGATAACCCGTCTGGCATCACCTCATACGTTACGTCGGTTAAACGTCTCAGCACAACATAGGGCCCGAAGTATGTCCGTAATACTTTTTTGGAGAGTCCACGGCTGCGAATAGTCATCGAGACCCACACTGTCGCCAGGTTGATACACTACATGTCTGTGGCGAAGATTGTAGCGTCGTGCATCATACTCCTGCTGAGTTCTGATGCGCACTTGCGCTAGTTGGCGAGCTTAGTTCGCGCGCTGCGCGAATTCCTCGGCGTCCAGATCGACATCGTCGCCATCAGCATTCGGAAGAAACATGGCATCCAGCATAGTTGTCACTGATCGCCCATGAAGAAGGCTGAAGGGCGTCATGCGAATGGTGTCTTGTGCCGCATTGTAGGCGAGCGTGACGCAGGGAAGAATTTCGTCCCAATTCTTGTGGTCGACGTCGACGTATACACAAAGCCTGTCTGCGATAATCTTTTTGAGGCGTTTCATCAATCCATAGGTTTGAGGGTGATAGGCCGACGTTTTACGATGACTGGTACCGCTGAGGCGAATAACGGTTTCCAAAAGCTCGGCCGTAAATAGAGTTTGCAGGCTGGCAAACGCTTAGAGGGCGGCGGCTAGGTTAGCGCGATGAACATGCGTGTCGATGTCCGGGAGCCGTTGTGGACTGCCGGAAGGAGCCCTATGCATACCCAGCACGCTCCACCGGTGTCATGTCTCGCTAGAACCCCATGGTGGGCTTAAAGATAAAAACGGTTTACTGGTAAACCAGAAAGAGTCCTGCGTTTCAGCTCCTTTCTCTTCCAGCCTCGAATTCGTAGACCCAGTCGTTATCTTTGGCGTCTTCTTGTATGCGGCAATATTTTCAAGTGAAAAGAAGCGAGAGAAGCAACTGTCTCCCTTGTACAATACGGCAGACGTCACCGAAAAAAAAAACTACGGGGCTAACGTTAAGGAGAGGGTCTGGTTGCACCGACACCCCTTTTTCGTTCCGGAAAAAAAAAGAGAATACACCCAGGCTAATTCATTGATGCGGCGTACGACAGCACTGACTGATGCCGCTGCAATGATCACTCATATTTATTTTGTTAATCTTATACATCATGTGAACAAGTTGGTGCACGCTTTGTTTCGGAGGAGCGAGTGGTAATGTTCGTGATGCTTTTGGTACAGCAGTGCTAGATCGATATGGCTCTAGTTTCTTAGGGCTTGTTTCCAGAGAGAAGCCCAGTAACAAGGTGTCGCTGACGAATTCTTTCTGTTTTGTCGCATCCATATTGAAGTCGCCGACAAGCAAGAGGGGCGAGGCGCGACCGGATGCGGGAAGGGTGCCCGCGATGGATTCAAGTATGCGGTCCCGGTAGATGGCTTCTGGAGGCCTCGACTAACACCTGGAAAAAAAATGAAACCCTGAAAGTCTAGTGCATGAGTGAAATGACATCCAATTGTCCATTTTTCAAAGTTTTCAGCGCCGCTGTGCGTGGTACAGCATGATGGGCTGGGTAAGGGATATAAAGGAGGACGCAATGTTACTCGTGCTTTAATGATCAATTGGTGACTATAGCCCAGGCGACAAAACGAGTGGCTCTCTCGGCTGCGTACACACAGGCCGACAAGGGCAGCCCGTTGCTTTCCAGAGGCGCAGCCAAGTCGTGGGGAAGCGGGTTGATAGATCGCTAGGTCTAGGTGGCTTCCTCGAGAGGCAAAGCATATTCCTGGAAGGTCCATGCATGTAAGTACGCAGCTTTAGAACAAACACACTGACTGGCAGATAGGGCAGAATTTTGCGCCTCGTGGTACTAAGGGCGGCTGTACAGAGAGAACCGAGGTCTGCCTTTGACATTCACAAAAAAGACGTGTCAGGGACGGGTGCCAATGTCTTTTCGTAGTGGCAACAATGTACGTGGGTGGTGTCACGGGACTCCAAGCTTGGATGCGTCTTGACAGCAGTGCACTGTGAAGGAATTCTCGAGAGGAGATAATGGCGGTTGTCTGAGGGTTCGCAGGACCTCAGAGTTGCGAGGCACTTTGAGTTGCCTTGAACTCTATGCAGCCGGTGGGTGGGGTTGTACTCGGCGTGGGAGGCTGGTACAGTGAGGACTGGTGCTTGATTTGCAGCCAGCACGGAGAGGTACACGCCCCAGTCGCACCGCGCGCGAGGACCCAGCAGATGCTGGTTTGATGGCGAAGATTTCGGAAGGGGGGGGGGGGGTGAAAGAGAGTAGAGAGCGGGCAAGAAACAAGAGTGGAGACTCAAATTCACATGTGAATTCCAAAATGATTTCGTTCAATTTTTGAACTTCAGCATAAGTTTCACTGATAACCACTTCTGTTGGTGGAGTCAAGCAAAGACATTTAAGTTTGGTTTTTGTTTCCGCCACTGAAAGCCCTTCTAAAACGGCAGCCAAACCTGTGCACATGCAGCGCTCCACAACTTCTGCGCAATTGCCCCTACTTTAAGACTCGTGCTCTAAGTGGGGAAGCTCAAAGACGCTGGACACCATCTTCTTTAGCAGCGGAAAGCTTCGAAAGGATTCTATGGATGCAGGAGTGAAGAAGAAAGACAAGCCAGAGAAAAAGTTTGCCCCCCCCAAAAAAAAAATCATCAGCGCTTATCTGGCATGCTTCTCATTCGTATTGTATGGCTCAGAAAAAATTCTTCTCGCGCTGTTCCCATTCATTACCTACCAAGACCAACTAACCCGCAAAAAAAGTTTTAACACTCGTTGACCTCTTCACATGTTCAGAAAAATTAAGCCACTTTTTCCAAAGCGATTAAAGGCAGCGTGAATACATCGAAAAAAAAGGAGAAATACAGGTGCTCGGTGAAACATGCTGCGAAAGTTTTTGCCATGTAGGGAGGTCGTTGCGTTAGCCCATTGCTTTTATGCAACGGAGACGTTGGCCAAGAGCGGCAATGTGCGAGCACACGCTTCAAAAACCATAGAAATTATTTCTGGTTTACCTGGCACGCGCACATGACAGTCAATTGCAAAGTACGCAGCTGTTCTCTAATTCTGAAAGTACTGGTATTGTTCTCAATGTTGGTAACCTGAGGTTAATGAAGCTATTCCATTTGTGGAGGGAAACTCGATCTCTGCTTCTGTGGCATTTCTGCGCCCTCATTCTTTCCTTTGGTGAAGGTTAAAATTTGGAATGTTTTTATTCAGACAGTGCTGCAAATTGTTTATTGAAGACACACAAAGAGGCCACAGATTCAGACTGGTGAAGGGACTGTTTACCGTTTTCTGTTTACTGTAAGGAAGTTGAGCGTTTTGTGAGGAAGGAATGCTACAACGTTTTATTTCTAAATTTGTACACTATTGTCACGAGAGAATATTTATTTAAATTAGGAATTGGTAATATCGTTTGTTAAAAGAGTAATAGCGAAGCGTTGTATTTGATGAACGGAGGCGTACTAGAGCGAAATTATTCGGGCACAATATTCATTTGCAATTCTATTTCATAGGCTTCGTTTTTTTCTTGCAGAAGCCAAATGCTCACAAAATTTTAAGTACATACCAAATATGACTGCATGAAAGACAGTTCTTGTTCCTGTTATTTCACTCATGTGATCGTGATCTGCCGTCACTACCTGCCCGAAGCAGACCTATTTTCTTACCACTTCAACCATCTCCCTACCAGTTGAAATTTTCAATTCTGTTCCCTTCCAAGACTGTTGAACATTACTTTGGCTTCGACATATTAATTTTGAGATCGGCCGTTCTTTTCTGCGTGTCAAGCTCATTCACTTGCGTGTAGTTCATCTTCTGAGTGATTTAGCAGGGCAATGTCATCACCAGATCACAGATTATTAAGGCATTCTCCAGTAACTCAAATCCCGACCTGTGCCCAACCCAGGCCTCTGAATGCCTCCTAGCAACAGGCGGTGAATGGCATTGGCGAGATCGTATCCCCTTGCCTGACACCCTTACTTATTGCAATTTTATTTCTAACTTAATGGAGGAATACAATAGCTGTGAAGCAGTTATATGTATCTCCAGTATTTTTACATAAAGCTCTTCTACACCCTGATTCCGCTTTGCCTGCATGGCTGCTGAGGGTTCGACTGAGTCGAAGGCCTTCTTGTAATCTGTGAACGCTACATATAGGGGTTGGTTGCATTCTGGGCATTTTTCTATTACCTAATTGATAATGTGAATGTGGTATTTTGTCGAGCATTCTTACAGAAGTCTGTCTGTCCATTTGGTGGATTGAAGTGCAAGGTTGACGGGGCTTTATTAACGATTATTTTAGTGCAACCGGGATGTATATACTCACTATCAAGTCTCCGCTCCCACTGGGCTCGGCAGCACTACCAGGATGCGAAACATTAGCCCGTTCTTCTATACTGCGGAGGTTAGAAAACTATTTGGTCTGTGTACCCGCTCAATTGGCCCTTTTTTCGAGCTGCCGCGCCCGCAACAGTTATCTAGTATTACTGTGGTTGTAGGCAAGTTGTTGCTCCTAGCAGGAGATATTCATACCAACCCAGGCACGGATCTTACCCAGATTGCCAGGCAACGTAAAGATTTTGCTAGTGATATAAACGGCACAAAGAAAATACGGCCGGTTGAATAGACTAAAATCTTGATGCTCTGTGACAGAAAACAAACTCGCCACCTGCTAAAGCTAACTTTCTTGCATGGACAGTATAACTGAAACAACGGAGGAAAGAAGCGATCATCCCAACACCGTAAAAAACGGCCAAAGTCAACTATACGCTGACTGCTGGAGGAGAAGGTTGAAACGAGTGAAACTCTAAAACAAAGTGTTAACGAAACAGTTGTACAAGACACCTTTGAACTACACGCCGTCGCCATTGAAAGAATACACAGATTAAGGAGACTTGAAAAGAACAAGACTAAACCAGTTACTACGCAGCTAGTACATTCGGGACAAAAAAAAACCTGATCTTCAAGAAAGACTTCAAACTAAAAGACACAAAAGATTCTATCGGTGAAAAACTTTTGGCTAGAGTTGGAGACATTTGGAAAGCAGCTGTGGGTGAGTGCTAAACAGCAGCGTGAATATTTGACAACTTAATCATAAATAAACGAGCTTATATTTGGGACGAAGAAAAATAGTGCAGAGTTCCTTTGAAAAAAAAAATAGCTGGTGGTATAGCATTGCCAAGTATGAAGTATTGTGCAAATCACCGTTTTTGCAGGCGGGCGCCACCGCCACTTACTTTAAAGCGCAGTTGAGGTGTCTACTCAAGCAGGGAGCCAGTTATGCGCGTCTAAAACTTTGTTATCGTCAGTGGAAATTTACAGAATCCACGTCGGCGGCCTATGCTCCAGTGCCGCGTTTCTGCAGCAGTGTTGTCAACGCCAACGCATGCAACGCACATCTCTCTGTCACTCTTACCGCATAGCTCAATGCGCGACTAGTTTGATAGTAGTATTAGGTGATGAAGAACACGATGTGCAACGAACGACTAGAGAGTGTGTTGCAGTTTAACATGAGGCCATCGAAGGAGGAGTACAGCGCGAATTTCAATAGTTATCTATTCAGCCCTAATAATCGCAAATCTTTGTACCGGTTCATGGAACGCGACCATAATTCGCCGTCCTCTCATGTTACATGGTCAGGGGTGTTACAGCCCAGGAAGCACAAGATAAACTTTACCAGATAGCACAAGGCCTTGCTCTGCGCTTTCAAGCGTGGTTGGTGGTTCCGTTCGTCCTACCCCCACCGCGTGCCGACTTCGTTGCGTTTCAACCCTGTGAATTTTTCTCCACAGTTTCCGGCCTCAAAACTGCAGCTCCTGGATGCGACGGGGTCACTGTCGGTATGTTGAAGCCTCTTGTGCAAGGCTTTAGCTCTGATGTTTTACCTATTGTTAATGTGTCCCTTTAGAGAGCTTGACTCCCCCCTCCCCTCCCCCGAATTTAAAACTGCAAAAATAATCTTACTTCTCAAACAACCTCGGAAGAGTTTTGTAATCGATAAGATTCCACCGATTTCCCTGTTGTCTAGTTTAGTAAAGCTTATCGAACACTTTGTTCACAGCCGTATCACATATCACGCTATGGCATTGGATTTGGAAAGCAGAATCTGTGCTAGAATAGAGAAGAAAGAGGTCGCGGCTTTAGTCACGAAGAAAGGGCACCACAACTTCGTTGTGTCCCGTTGTTTTATTGCGCTGTTCAAATATGAATCAATACCAACTCGCCCAGTTCGCAGCTTTATTCACTTTGGATATCACCAAACCATATGACAGCGTAGAGCACTCCATAGTCTTGAACAACCATTACGAAATTAGGCTGCCTTATTACATTATTGCATGGGTACAGAAATTCCTAAAAGATGGACGTTTCTTTTGTTGCTTTTGTTGCGACCGTTCCTTTGCTTCTGAAACCTTTTCTCAGACTAGAGGTGTGCCTCAGGGATCGATTCTGTCTCCTTTACTTTTTAACATACTTATGCGGGACATACCTATTCAGGGTGACAACAAAGTGTATGTCTACGCGGATGACATAGCCTTTTTGCATCAGCTAGAGATATTCATTCACTCTACCAGCTGTTACAAGCCTACCTCATTGGCCGGGAAGTTTGGCTCTGTAAGTGACATCTAATTCTCAACGTGAGCAAATCTTCTGTTCTGGTTTTTCCTCGAGCATCCCCTCTTTATATCTCTGTCTTCTGTATTGCGGTGCCCAAATCGCACAAGCTTTTCAGAAGTATTTCAAAAGTATTGTCCTGAAAGGTGAGCGGGCTGTCGGTCGCCTCACGCGAATCAGCAATAAGAAATTTGGTATGTGCAGAGACACCCTATTATTTCGCTATAACGCTTACGTAAGGCCACCTCTGGAGTACGATTGCGTTCTGTTCTCCGGTTGCCGTAATAAAATATTCGACCTCTGGTGCTTTTGGAGAGGTACGTCCTACGGCTTTGCCTGAGTTTGCCAAAATCAGTGGCAAATGTTGTCTTCTTTATGGAAGCCCGCTACGGGACTTGAACTCTCGCTCAGCTTCTTAAAGTGCGCACCTTCTTATGGGGACTTTATCCGGAGCCTGGAGTGGCTCCACCCATTCTTTGACAAACCAAGCTTTGTTTCTAGATAAAAATTGGCAGATACCTCTCAACATGGCGAAAAGCAGCAATGAGCGTTTATTCCCACGCAATAGAATGGAGTTTTTGTCTCGATCCCAAATTGTACACCAATTTTTGCTGCTGAATTTCTCGCTATTGGTGTGTGCCTTCAAAAACTTCCGTGCTATATTTCTCATGTAATCATTCTTTCGCACGGTCTCTCAGTCTTGGCAGTGCTTGACAGCTCGAGAACTAGTCTCTTGTGCCGATCCCCAATGTAATTTGTGCCCCTTTATGTGCAAGAAGTTCGTTTTAGTTCATCCCACGGCACTGTTGCATTACTCCAAATTGAATGGCTGCTTTCTTAGCAAAATCATTCACATAACTGGGCTTGTTGCCCACGTCGTTCCAAACCTTACCCTGCTGACCACGTCGCGTTATGAACGTTACCAAATAAACCAGTACCTGAGCCTTGAGCCCCTGCTTCCTACAGCGGACTCTGAACACTTAAAATTCTCATAGAACGTTCGTTAATGTGCTTCATAGAAATGTGATGTTTCCGTGACGCTGTTGCGCCGCACGATTCCTCGTCTCAATCATTATTTATGCCGTTTATGGCTCACGCTGTTCAATCTATGTGCGTCATGCGCGGACGTTGAAACGATAGACCATTTCATCCTCTCCTGCCGGCGGGTAGCACGGCTGAGAATGAAGTGTTCGCAAATTCCCCTTGCTCAGTTAGGGCTGCCGTTTTCTTTCCCAGCCCTCCTATCCTCCTGTTTTCTCCTGTTTGGATCTGCACCAAACGCTGGCCAATCCTCCCCCCTTAGCATGTTCCATCGCTTCGGAGGCAACACCAGGCGTCTTCGGCCCACGAAATAATACCCAGCAATTGCGGACAAAATTATTTTCGCACGAGAAAGTGCTTATGAACGCAATTTTTCACATTGTAAGATTTCAATATAATAATCAGTATATCCGCAGATTTTCCGTCGGTAGGCGTGTTTTTTTTTTGCTATTAACATTTTTGCCATCGTGAAAAGCTTTCTCAATTGGTGTTTCGTGTTAGTCGTAATTGCTCGATGCGAGAGATGGAAACAATTTAATTGAAGATTTTTCTAAATATCGGCAGCATGAATCATTACTTTGAAAATTTTAATAACGGTGCGTAACCATTTTACAAAAATGAATATTTTTGCTCAAAAATGCTGAACATGGGCTAGCGAAGCTGATCTGTTCGCGCCGTCGCGGGTTCGAGTCCCAGTCGTGGAGATTTATTTGATTTGTTTCTATTTATTCATTTCACTTAGCACAAACCTCCTTGCATTGCAAAAACACAGACATCGCAAGATCTCGCTCGGAATTTACCCATCAGAATAATCGCACTGAAAGCAATACAGAATTCAGTCCACGTGTGAGCCGCCACAAAACACAGTCAAAGAACTCAACATCATCAGTGAAAATGGAAGAAGTATAGCGAACAAAACACAATCATTTGAGCGCATCCTACTTTTTTAAGAACCAAATATTGTTCGAATCACTGAAACGTGGCTTCACTAGATATCTCTAATTACGAAATTGCTCCCCCAAACTATTTCGTCATGCGAAAAGTCCATGGTTCATAAGCAGGAGGGGCGTTGTATTACTGATAAAAAAGTGGCTTCCTTTCGTTATTCTCTCTGAAGTTCCCTGTGCAGAAGCTATTTTCTGTAACACCCTTTTTGAAGCTGCCGAGATAATCACCGGCTGCGTCTGCACATTTCCTTCATCTCGACATGATCGTATCAACCCAATTCACGAATGCCTTCAAAACCATGTCCGAAATTCACGATTATTTTCATAGGTGATTTCACCGTCTCTGACATAAATTGAACAAACTTGTATTATATGTCAAATGGTTCAGAGGCCCTCATAGATTTAATATTGAATTTTAATCTTGAGCAAATTGTTCTAACACCTAGACCTATCCAAGGATCTATCAGCAACATCCTAGATCTTATACTAATCAGCGATCACTTCTCGGAAACCTACTCACATTGACATCATAGATGGCGTCTCGGAACATACTAAACGTACATGTCGATTATTCTTAGGTAAAAAATCTAATATGTGGCCGCCACCTAAAAATATTGAGTAATTTTGCCATATCGGATGACACTAGTACAGTAACCGACCTCACGAACGAATGTCAAGCATTTTAGACATTGCTTCGAGAGAGACCACTGATGCGACCACATTATAGGAATAGTTTAGAAACATAGTAACTCACAGTGTAGGCGCATTTGTTCCGCAACAAAAAATAAATAAAACGACTTGTTAGGTATAACCGGTGTGTTACAAGGAATGTAATCCATGCACAATGGCAAGTACGGCGATAATGACAACGGCGATAACGTAAATCTATTGAAGATAAGAGATATGATGCAACCAAATTATTGAAACTATCCAATGGAGTCGCTGGGTTAAAACGGATTTCAAGGCATGCAAAGGGGACATTACCTTGCACTCCTTAGGAAAATTCTCATGCGTTTTGGAAATATTTCTACAACGTAAAAACTGAGTGCGCAGTATGTCCCCGGAAGGAGAAAAAAATCGCGCCAATGCTGACATGAGCAACGATTTATTCAAATCAGCTTTTGCAAAATTTGACAGCACTCCCCCTGAGAACTGCTGCACAACTACATCACGTATCTGCCCTCTCAACATAAAAGATGATGATATTCTTAACCTCCTGCTATACCCAGACACGGAAAGCAAGTAATCCAGGTGACATCCCCAACGAATTCCTTTAACAATATGCAGAATGGTAAGCAAATATTTTAGTATAATTTTTCGTAAGTCCTTATCAACCTCGATGTTACCAGATGATTTGAAATAATGCGATAGCGTTACCAATTCATAAATCCGAAGATTAAAACTTTACCTCCTCACCTATTTCGCCCGCCGGTAAGTATAAAAAATCATGCAGCACATCATATCAAGACACCATATTTTCTGGAGAGCCAGAACTTATCACCACCCCATAAGCATGCCTTTCGACCCGGATTATCAACTATTACTCAACTAACAAAGGTAGTGCATAACCTCGCTCTTGGTATTAACGACTACAGTCAAACGGATATAATACTGACTCAATTTCTCTAAAGCATTCGACAATGTCAGCCATAAGAATCTAACACCGAAATTATGCAACAGAATAGGAGTCGACAAAGTGCTACTTTGGATCGCGGATTTTTCAACCAACTGCTCACAATTTGTATCTTCTGAACACAGTCAATGAAGGCAAAGTTCCTGTCCTAGGGCCGCTGTTGTTTCTACTCTTAATCAATGATATTACCAATCATATTGATAGTAACATAAACGTTTTCACCGATGATTGAGTTCCATACAAAACGGTAAGAGCCCTGACGATCCCATTACGGTGAGCAGCTCTTTTAGGAAACTACTTCAATGGTGTTATTCTTTGCTAATCTTCCTACTAGTAGTTATAAAATGTTTACTGTCGAGTTCTCTTCATTTTTATCTTTTTATAATGTGTGTTATTATTTTGAACTTTCTATTGTACTAATTACCCACCTGCCACGGTTTCACATTGAGACAAGCAGTATTGAAAAATATAAATAAATAAATAAATAAATAAATAAATAAATAAATAAATAAAAAAGAAATGCGTTATACACAAGGGACTTTAAGCTGATCGGTATGCAATTTTTCAAG
This sequence comes from Amblyomma americanum, assembly GCF_052857255.1. NCBI lineage: Eukaryota > Metazoa > Arthropoda > Arachnida > Ixodida > Ixodidae > Amblyomma > Amblyomma americanum. The sequence continues at coordinate 125,645,337 of NC_135502.1, read as the reverse complement.
TCCTTCATGTCTCCTTTGTTACGAATTAAGGTAATGTGTGCGCCCTTTCAAGCTTCTGTTATGCGCGACGTCATAAGGCATTGCGTATACAGGGTGGTTAGTTTTTCCTGCACAATCTCTCCTCCGTCCTTCAATAGATCTGCGGTTACCTGATCTTCACCAGCTGCTTTTCCCCTTTGCATTGCTCCGAAGTCTTTCTTTACTACCTCTTTCGTTACTGGCTGGATGACGCCTTGCTGTCAACTACTGCCTCTCTCATTAACGTCCTGATTACATTGATTACTGCATAGATTTGTGTGGAACTCGTCGGTACTAACTCCCTTTAGGCTATTAGCCAGGCACTACTCAGCAATTCTGGAGGCATCATGGCAGGCATGTAATCAGTGAGTATAGAGAGCACGGGCCCCGCGACGGATATTGAGGGAGATCGTTAAGTATACAAGGAAAAATAAATACCTAATATTTGAACCGTAGGGAACTACCACTGCTTCTGGGGGTTGTTACCAGTGTGCGCAATCACATTTTCTAAGCACACGAGCTTCGATCCTTAAGAAATTGTGCAAGAACGTTCATGTACCATTACTATCGTTGCAGTAATGTAGATTGAAATGCTGACTTCTCCTTTCTTTCATGAAAAAATTGTCTTTTTTCCGCAAAAACTTTTTATATAGTCATTATTTTAATTAGGCTTTTAATATCTTGCTGCTATATTATTGTAAGGGGGCGAGCTTGGAAGCGAATGCCGAAACCGGTCATCGACGTGCCCTGAGGAGGGCGCGTCATTAATGCCGCAAAAAACGAGTCTCTCCCACTGCATCTCAAGAAAAAAGGTGCCAAACTCACAGTTTGGAGAAAGCTTTTTCAGTGATGCTGTGTAGTCGCTGACAGATTCCTCCGGTTAGCTAGAGCGACTATTGAATCTGAAGCGGCGCACCCCCACGGAAGGCTTAGGAATGTAGCGGCCGGAAAGCCCGGAGAATATCTCGTCGATGGAGACTTTATCTGGAGTATTTGGCATCAGCAGGCTCCGTAATAAGGAGTAGGTGTCTAGAGAATTGTTATAGCATTGTAAGGGGGCGAGCTTGGAAGCGAATACCGAAACGGGTCACCGACGTGCCCTAAGGAGGCCGCGGGAAGAGGCGCCTCGTAAACCGACAGTACACGTTGCTGGCGGGAGTCAGACTGGCTCCTCTCCTTGAAAAGCGGGGGAGCGTTTATTATCTTTTCCGTTTCCCTTTTCCCCCGTGCAGCTGGGTGCCGCTGAGAAGGCGCCTGCGGTGTCCTTCGCGTCTGCTGTCTTGGGGGATCGTCACACCCCTCCCTTTCTTATGAAGCCTGCTGCACGACGCTGGGGACGAGTGCTGCCTTGTTTACGCCTCTTTAGTCCGTAGTTGATAGTGGGCTTCCGGACCCGGGTACACCGACGAAGCTGGGGGTGCAAAGGGGCCGCACTTGACTGCTGTTGCCGCGCTGAAGCTGTTGTAGACGGCTCGGTGCTTAATGAGCAGCGAGGTGGGGACAGCTGTTCCGTGTCCGTTGTCGCTGCTGGTGCAGGAAGAGGCTCCTTGTCGTCCGAGAGAACGCCGGGCGTCCTTCGCGGTCGCACGTGCTCCGCGTGTCTGTTCCACAGCGTTCTGTCTTCGAGTTCTATTCGAAGCGACGGAGAACTAATTTGTAGGATGGCGAACCGTTCAGGCAATCATAGCTGGGCCTGGTCCGAAGTTTCGAACAAAGACGGACTCGCCGTACGAAGGCGGGCAGCTTTTGCGTGCGTTAATGTCGCAGCGCATCTTTTGCTTCAATTTCTTAAAGTCTACATGCGCCCTTAGGGCGGGGTGCATTCGACGAATGGGCGTTTGCAGCTCCCTGCCCATGAGGAGATCAGCGGGAGGGGACCCAGTGAAGGCGTGCGGCGTCGTTCTGTAGGAAAGCAAGATCCTATCGATGTTTGTTTGGAAATCTCCAGGCGCTGCCTTCTTGAGTTTTCCCTTATTGTTTGCACCACGCGTTCCGCTGCTCCGTTCGATGCTGGGTGGTATGGCGGTATCAAGATTCGCCGTATGCCGTTCTTGCTCAAGACGTCAGCGTACTTCTCACTGGTGAATGCGGAGGCGGTGTCGGAGACAATAAAGTCTGGAATGCCATGTGTGGAAAAAATGCCTCGCAGGCATCGAATTCTGGCGTCCGCTAAATATGCGTGAACGGGAATCCCCCCTACCCATTTTCAGTAGGCATCGGCTAGGACGAAAAACTAGTGTCCTTGAAATGAACCACCAAAGTCGACATGCAGTCTTGATCCATGGTTTCTTCGGAAACGGCCACGGATTAGATTGTGCTTTCCGTCCCATTCTCTGGTGTTGTTTGCAAAGTTGTACTTTATGCGCGATGCTGCTGTCAAGTCCTACCCACCAAACGTGGCTCCGTGCGAATGCTTGGTTTGGTTTATGGCGGTTTAACGTACCAAAGCTACTCAGGCTATGAGAGACGCCGTAGTGAAGGGCTCCGGAAATTTCGACCACCTGGGGTTCTTTAACGTGCACTGACATCGCACAGCACACGGGCTTCTAGAATTTCGCCTCCATCGAAATTCGACCGCCGCGGCCGGGATCGATCCCGCGTCTTCCGGGCCAGCAGCCGAGTGCCATAACCACTCAGCCATTGCGGCGGCTGTGCGAATGCTTTCTTCTTTTCCACACCAGGGTGAGTTTCATGACGCAGATTAAGAACTTGTGTTTGTAGTTCTTTAGGAACGCCGACTCGTGTTCCTCGCAGGACACAGTTCTCACGAACATTAAACTCTGTCTGATTCTTCTTAAATAGTGTCCAATCACTTCCTCTAGGCAGCTTGTCACCAGTAAGATGCGCCCGGCGAAGGCGTGACATAACAGGATCACGATCTGTAGCTTTGGAAATGCTGGATGGCGAAAGAAGTCGAGGATATAAACTTTCAAGCATGAAGATATCAGCAGGCTTGGGTACTGTGCATGGCTCTGTAGGAAGCGGTAGCCGGCTACGCGCGTCGGCGTTGCTGATGCTGGTGCCAGGGTGGTACACAATCGTGTACTTGCATGCTGACAGGATAATTGCCCATCGTATCATTCTCGGTTATGATCTGTCGGGAATAGGCTTGTCCTGCCCGAGAAGTCGCAGAAGTGGGTTGTGATCAGTTACACTTTAAAATCTTGACCCCAGAGATACTGATGAAACTTCGAGAGGCCGAAAATTAAGGCAAGGGCTTCTTTGTCCAGATGACTGTATTTCGTTTTCTGCCTGAAGAAGGCTTCTCGATGCGAAGGCAACGGGGTGTTCTCTTGTTCCATCTCTGTGCGCGAGAACAGCTGCGATTGCTTACGGTGAAGCGCCGCAACTGAGAACGATTTGCTTGGAAGAATCTAAATGACGCAGTACCGGCGAAGAAGTCTGTACATCTTTACTTTCTCTGAAAGCTTGTTCCTCTTCACTTGTCCACTTCCATGTAGTTTCCTTTGTAAGTAGCAGATTCAAGGGCCGGAGAACTGTCGAAAGGTTAGGCAGAAAACGCCTGTAGAAATTATTAAGTCCAGTGTAGCTTTGAAGTTTCTTGACGTCCTTGGGACATGGAACAATCACAGCAGCTTCTATTTTCTTTGGTGTTGGCCTCAGTCCGTCTGCATTTATCACATGGCCCAGGTAGTCAACTTCTGTCGCCAGAAATGAACACTTCTCTAGCTTGAGCTTGATGCCTGCTTGCTGGAGACGCTGTACTACACTGGCTACGTTACTAAAGTAATGTGCGTCGTCCAATCCCGTTACCAACATGTCACCAAAGTACACTGTGACCTGGCGCATGTCTTATAGCAAGTTTTTCATTTTTCACTGGAATATGGCCGGCACTGAAGCTACTCCGAAAGATAGTCTGGTGTACTGGAAGGGGCCCTGAGGCATTTTGATGGTTACTAGCTTCTGTGAGCTCCTGTCATGTTCTACTTGCTGGCAAGCGTCTTTCAGGTCCAGCCCCCTAAACTTTTTGCCACCGGAAAGTTTCGCCCAGAGGTCCTCGACTCGTGGCACAGGATATTTTTACAGCATTGTAGCACCGTTCATTGCGACCTTGAAATCGCCACATATGTGGACGCGGCCGCCTTGTTTGAGCACAGGAACAATTGGGGCTGCCCACTCAGACGTTCTGACGGTTGTAAGTACCCCTTCTCGTGGCATTCTTTGCAAAAATTTTCTGCAGTTTTGTCTTGCAGTGCGAAAGAAATTGTTCGCGGTTTGAATATTTTAGGAGCTGAATCTTCTTTGACAACAATTTCGGCTTTCATATCTTTGAATGTTCCTAGTTCGTCTGAAAACACTTCTTTGTAGCGTGTCAGCCGTTGGTCAACGCTTGTGAGTCAACGGATCTGACGTTATTTAGGTCGACATGCAGCGCATTGATCCAGTTTCGTCCGAGAAGGGTTGGACACTAGTCCGGAGCTAGAAACAAAGGCAGTGTTGCCTCTCTTCGTCCGAACTGAACTGAAACGGTAACCATGTCCCTAAAGGGTGTCAGTCTTCCGCAATAACTGTTCAGAATTACGTCTCATGGGTCTACTGAGAGCTCGGGAGACCGCGGTTGGAATGCGGTCTCCCCAATTACGGAGGCACGAGCACACGTGTCTAGCTGCATTCTAAGGGGCCCGCCTGCGATTTGCAAAACTGCTACAAACGGTGGAATGGTTTGCTCGCTGTTCATTTGCCACGTCTCGTAGACCTTTGACTGGATTTCAGGAAGATTTCCACAGTCCGCAAGGCTGCTAACTGGCTGCTTTTGTTGCCTTTGCGTATTTTGTTTCCTCAAACGTTCTTTCGCTTCGTGTCGGTAGCCTTTGGGCAGCATACTCTGACCAGATGCACGATCTTGCTGCATACGTTGCACCGGAATTTGGCGTGCTGGCATACTGTTGCGTAGTGCGGCTATACACAGCGATAACAACTTATGGTCAGTTTCATTTGCGCTCTCGTCGCAATGTGAATTTTCTGCGCCTCGGCCATGCCCTGAGCTTGCATCAACATCTTTGAGTCTTTTTTTGTCATCTCCATTGCAGCTTGGAGCTTGACTGCTGACTCGAACGTCAGGTTTAGCTTTTCAAGCAGGCGTCGTTGCATTGATGCCTCAATGATGGCGCAAACGAGTCTGTCCCGCAGCAGGTTGCTGAAACTCACAATTTGCTGAAAGATTTTTCAGTGATGCGATGTAGTCGTTGACAGATTCCTCCGGTTGGCTAGAGCGACTGTTGAATCTGAAGCGGCACACCACCACGGAAGCCTTAGCAATGTAGTGGCCCGAATGCACGGAGAATATCTCGTTGATGAAGGCGATCTGGAGTTTTAAGCGTCAGCAGGGTCCGCAGTAAGGAGTAGGTGCTGGGCCCGCAGTAAGTCAGGAACACAAACCTTTTCTTCTCCTCTGGAACGCTGTTGGCGTCGAAGAACAGCTTGATTCGTTCCAAGTACTCCGTCCAGGCTCCTCCTTCCCCGTGGAAAGGCTCCAATGCTCCGTAGGTTGGCATGGTTGCAGATGCTGCGATGCCGGAAAGCTTTTACCTCGTCGCCAGAATTGTTATAGTACTGTAAGGGGCGAGCTAGGAAGCGAATGCCGAAACGGTTCCCCGACGTGCCCTAAGGAGGGCACGGAAAGAGGCTCCCCGTAAACCGACAGTACACGTTGCTGGCGGGAGTCAGACTGGCTCCTCTCCGTTAAAAGCGGGGGGAGCGTTTATTATCTTTTCCCTTTCTCCTTTCCCCCGTGGAGCTGGGTGCCGCTGAGAAGGTGCCTGCGGTGTCCTTCACGTCTGCTGCCTTGGGGAATCGTCGGACTTACATAAGCTTATACCTTCTTATAGAGCTGCTTGTTCTCCAATAAAAACCAGTTCCCAGTGAGCGCGCGACCATTGACTCCGTCGACGTATCTTGTTTCGCGCTGCTTTACCAGTGTTTTTTTTTTGTGCTCTGTACGCACGTTTGGTGCCTCGACCAACTGTGAAGGCTTGCAGCGAATTCCATTTCTCTCGAGCCTTTCGACAAATTCTACTTACATTATTCATAATTCAGACTTAGACATAGTGGCGTGAACACAAGACATTCTATCCGAAGGTATGAATGCTTTGTCACAGGATGTCCCGGTAGACGTCTTCGCCTTATTCCCCTCCGTCATGCGTGGCTTGAACATGCGGTGGTGTTTACATTTCACGGAAGGCGACCGCAGTTTCTTGCTTTGAATCCTGACATACATATCAGCTGGAGCTCGGCAGAGCTTTTTCGAGCTATTTGGTTACCGTAATGCCTACTTACCCGTACCAAATGGGTCGCCATAGCAATGCAGCGGAGTTCCCTTCGTCGCAGGCAGCGTGTCCGAGTTTATAATTTGTAAAAAGCCTACAGTACAAAATCTTAAAAAGAAGTCCACTAATGGTGAATTCCAACCGCAGGCTCGGAGCGGTCAGCACGCTCTGTGACAGAGCGCCTGAATCCGGCGCAGAGCGTGCGAACTGAAATTGCGATTGGAGTACACTTGCTCTGGCCAGAGCATGTAGGGCGTCGCTATCGCCGCTGAAAAAGAACGTCACGCAAACTTCCGGTCGGATCCGCCGATTTCGGCGGAGCAGTCCCGACTGCTAAACGGAGCAATCTCGGCTCGGCAACAGCTCCCTGTCTACGATTGGAAGACGCGATCCGTGCCTCAGATCTGCGTTTGGAATACAGTTGCTCCGAATAGAGCAGGAAACGTTGCTCCAGAAGTGCTCCAACTCTGCGATTGGAAGTCACCATAAGAAACGCCCCGTCCATCGATTTCGGTAAATATAGATGAGAGCTGCGTGACGCTTGCTGGACCAAAACACTAAAGCAGGTAGAGCTGAAAGCGATTTTTCCATCGTCCGATTACGCTGCTCTTCGCAACGAGCGCAGATGCATGTTCTTGAAAATAAATTTATGCTTGCCCTACTAGTGCACGGCGAACTGTCGGATAGCTGCTTCGTGAAATGACGGAAGTGATGGCGTAACTCACAGGACGTTTTATAATGGCCTTAGTGATGCTGTTGGTGCGTTCTTTCGTAAATTTTAAATGACAGCAACCAGCATTATTTATCTCGGACGGCGCATTCATTGACGCTGTGCAGTTTCCGTTTCTTGCGTCCTCGTGGTGCCTGCTTTGTGATCATGGAAATGCGTGCTTATATGCGTAGTCGCTTTTACACTGTACGGCCAGCTGAACTGCAAGATGATGCATGCGTTCCGTGATGCCTACGGCATTGGATAACTTTGGGGGGTGAAGTGTCCTGATGGAGCGCGGAAAACGAATGGGATCTATCGCCACCAAGGATGATCGGCGAAGTTAAGGCACAGCCGGCGAAGTACAGCATGACGAATGTTTTCCGGAGAGGTGTCTGGAAGCGTTAGGTATATCGTCTTGTTACGCACCAACCTAGAAAGCGACGGACAGTTTTCTCCTCTCTAATAGTCGGAAAGTCAGCAACAGTGCAGTTTTATCACGGCCGGGCCGGACTCCAGTGGTGCTGACGATATGACTGAGAGACTTCGGTTCTTTGTTAACGAACTGATGTTTTTACTGTTGGGGTGTGTGGTCCACCGAAAGAATACTTCGAGCACTGTTCGCTGACGCTGAAGATGTCGCTCGAATGCTACTGAGAAAATAATCACTTTTTCAAGGTAGGCTAGGCAGGTTTGCCACCTACGACCACCTAGTACAGTGTTCATCACGCATTGAACTGCCTCTGGTGCAGAACTCAACACAGGAGGCATAAAAGAAGACGGACCCTGGCCTCTTATTTCCCTATAGGAAACCAAAGCACCGCCGAGCGGCGCTGCTGCTCCGGACAGGGAGCGCCACCTCTGGCAGGAAAATAAACAGTGGGGATAGACGGGGGGGCTCTCGTGCAAGCTTCCTTCTTTCGCTCACGCTTCCTCGCACGTGCAGACGTTTCGCGCTGCTTCTGTCGCGTGTCACAATGATCCGGCTGCAGTGCGGGTTCAAAAAGATATGCCAACTCGACAGCTTTTTCAGAAAGGCGAACCTAATCAAAGGTGAAAAGCTCCTCAATCATGTTTACTCCGTGGAGCAAATAATTGAAAACAACGAAGCCAGATTGAAAGGCAAGTGCGTGTCACAAGTCAGCGACAGTGTCGTCTACGACGTGTGCCTTGAGGTAAGCCTGTCCGTTTGTTATATGCTCAAATCATCGAACGTTTTATAAGCACTAGGTACGAAACGAAGCGGTGCATTCGATTGAAGTTCTCCGTTGTTGTAATGCATGGGTTTCGATATGACATTTTTGCAGAATTAACAGAATTAATCGTGTGCTTTCGTGAACGACGTTTCCGGCGTGGGGGAAAAATTTTTATGACCATATCATACTATACACTGTAAAGCTTGGAAAGGTACGAGACACTTGTGCACCATCCGTTAGAACATCACCCGCTGGCTTGGCCGGGAGGCAGCCGAACTTAAGAGCTGAAAAGCTACACGTACTGTTCGCCTTTTTTTTTAGTTTCACGTTTTTATTCCGATTTTGATGGCATGCACGCACGCACTGTCGGATTTAAAGACGTAAATATGTAAAATATGCTTCACGAACGCGATGTTCAGCGTGAGGGGTGCCGAGCTAGAGGCGCGCTGTCGTAGCTATGGTATCGCTCGCGCGACGCGCTCGCTTAACATTGTGCTGGGTTTTTGAAATAGTCAAAGCTTTAACCAAATCTTTTGCCTTATTTTCAGTTTTGTACGCGCGCCCGTAATAGTGTGACAGAGAGGCAAACGAAGCTGCAAAAATGTACACTGTGCCAAATGACATGCTGCTGAAAATTTGTAGCAGGGAAATTTAGGAAGGAAATCACGCTTAAAAAGTCGGCAGGCGTCCACGCTGTCTCAATTTTATTTCCACATTTCATAGCTGGCATGGTCGTGCCACGAAAAGCAGAAGCTGCTTGTTCGAGAGGGGCGCTGCACCTGCAAGGCTGGAATTGCAGCTAAGTGCAAGCACGCAGCAGCGGTGTGCCTGTACGTGGATCAACACGAAGTGAAGTCGTGCACCAGCGAGCCCCAGAAATGGGGCAAACCGAAAGGAAATCCCAAGAGGAGCTTAGAGCACTTCCTCTTCCCTCGTAAGTATTTTTGGACATCCGACGTGTCACACAATTCTAACTGGCAGTTTTCAGTTTGAGTGAATAATTACTCTCCTTACCCCTTGTCTTATTCTCCATAACAGGAGAGGGCAGCAGCATTCCTGACATCAAACCTGCTGACCCTAATATTGTTTTCGGCTGTCCGGACATAATGTGTCCACTGAGAGAAATATTGGAGCTGCAAGATCGAAGCGCTGATGATGTTATTTGTGCAAACGTCCTAAATGACATTGTTGAAAAAGTCACAGAAACTGTGGAAAAAGAAATATTTCACGATTTACTGCAACCAATATCACACCGGCCTGTTTACCGGTATCTTAATGTCCTTGATGACAAAACAACACAGGCAAAAGACTTTCTTGTTGAAATGGATGAGGAAATGGCGAATATCTACAAAACAAAAGTAGTGCTGAAAGAAGCACCATGCGACATGTGCTTCTACACCGTAGGCCAAGCAAATTGCTCACGGTATGGAACTAAACTTTAGTAAAGGATAGCCAACGCATCTCATATACACTGTGTTGATTCTTTTTTGCAAATTTTCCAATTTGCAGATGGCATGAAGAACGTCGCCTTCGAATCACTAGCACGAAAGCACATGCCATACGCACAAAACGAAGTGACGAAGGATTCCAGAAAGCTGCTGATAGCCTCTGCAAGACGTCATCGTACACGAGTTCTGCAATGCATTATGGTATTTATTTATTTTTTATTTACAGAATACTGCAGGCCACTCTGGGCCCTTACAGGAGGGGCAATACTATGCAACAGAAATACAGAAAACACTGCAAGAAATTTTAAACACAAAGTCGATAACTTCAATGGCGTCAGTGTTCTATTTTTCTTTTAAGTTTTTTAAACAAACATTTGAGGTGTTTAGTTATGGTATCACATCACTGCTTTCACTTCTGCTACAGCAAGCCTGATTTCACAGTGTGATGTTCATGGTTTCTTTGCTCTGAAGTATAACGTGTAAATATGTTTCACTAGGCATCAAAACTGAAGCCACAGCACGAGAAGATCTGCAAAGAAAGCTCGGCATCCGTATTGTGCAGGTGAGGTTACTCACGAGTTTACGTTACAAGTTACTCCAGGCATGCTCTCTTTCCTGTTGTATGTTTCAGCTTAAGCACTAATCTCAATTATTCATGTTCTAGGCAGGACTCGTTGTGCTTTCCGCAGCAGCCATGGCTGTGCTGTAGCCCAGATGGACTGGCAACAATTGGCAGTGAAACTGTGCTGATTGAAATCAAGTGTACATTCAAGTACAAGGAAGAACCTTTTATAGACTACGAAGAAAGGAGGAGCTTGCTCCCCTACTTAATGTTTGATGGGGATGTGATTGTGCTGAGACCCACACATTGTTATTACACACAAATGCAAGTCCAGCTGTATATCCTCAACCTGCAATGGGCCATTTTTTATGTGTACAGCCCCAAACATTCAGTAATAGTGAAAGTAGTTCGGGACGAGGCTTTTCTGTGGGAGCTTATCCCCAAGATGGAGCATTTTTATTTCAAATTTTTGATACAGCGTTTGTTCTAGGCTTGTATGCTCTATTTTTCTGCATTGATTTTCGATGATTTCCTGAAATCAAACTTTTTGCTGGCATATCTGCCATTGTATTTTGGCCTTGTTCAAGTTAAACTCTTTTGTATATTTTGCTTTTATAATTTCCCTGTAGACGAGCCTATTTAAGCAGTAATTTTTGTTGTAATTGTAGTTTTATCTAGTCGGGCTTATTGCAATGCATAGTTGTTGTTCGTCTGTGTAGTGTTATGAACGGGATGCACACCTGCCGAAGATTAATGCGAAGATTCAATCGACCAGGATGACCACGTGGTAGCGGCAATTTCGACAGGTCGTTGACCCACGAGGCCCCCACGAAAAAAAAAATGTGCTGCGAATCTGCCTGCAGAATCTTTCCATGCTCTTCAGGAAGGGGGGAAATGGCCTTCCCTTTGTCTGTTTCTTCCAAGAAGCGACAGTGGTCAGACAACAAGGGAAGAAGGAAACTGCAGCATCCCCGAAATTAACCGTGACTGACAAGTGCCTGTGTTTGACTTCCAGCGAAGTAGCAGCCGACCTCCGAATCCTCCTCGCCCATTTTCACGGGGCTCCGCGTGCCATGTGTGGTGACTGTTTCGATCTGTGCCTCGTGTGTTGAAAGGGGCGGAGCCTATCTAACATGCATCCTGAGCCAGAACGAACGCTCTGGGCCTTGGCGATAAGGCTCATCCAGTCGTTCGATGCTACGAACTCTTAATTCTTGACTGTTTGTTCTTTCTTTCGTAAAATAGGTAAATAAATTTCTTCAAAGTGCCAGTAAACCTGTTTGTGTTTTCGTTGTCCCAAATGTCAGCTTCTATTCTTCATATCTTATCCGGTCGTAACAGTAGTCATACTGCTTTAATTTGGTGTGGTAGGGTTAATAATGCGAGAGCATTACATGGTTATGTCGCGTCAGTAAAAAGTGCCCGCAAATTTTGTCCACACAATTATGTAGTTCTGTTGAGATCAATGTGTACAAGTTTGATTGTGTTAGGTAATGCGTGAGTAGATTTTAAAATGGGAAAAGTTTGGTTCTTGAATTTAAATTAGGTAATTAATTTAATTGAAGTAATGAAAATAAATGCTGTGTTTGAAGCAGGTTTTGTGTGACGAATTCGATGAAAAATTATGTAAATGCGTGAGAAGGCTTACTTAGTATAAAAATAAAATCAAAGAATAAAATATAAAGAAACAAAATTTTAAAAATAACAAAAACAAATAAAACTACAAGACAAAATTTTAAATAAAAAGTAAAAAAGAACAGTGGACAGATAAAGAGGAAAGGCTTTCGCATTTCAGCTCTTCAGCAGACTTAAATGCTATCCTGTAAATTTTTTTTTGCAAAGAACTGCTTGTCTATTATAGCAATAAAATATATCATCAAGCCTTTGCCTTGCTTTTTACAGACATCATTGTTACAAATAAGGGCAACAATCAGAATCCTTCATTACGTTTCATTATTATAATTGAGCAGCATATGCTTTTTACATTGCACATTGGTCTATTTGATACTGGTCTGTGTTGTCTGAGTGATCTCCATTGCTGTAGTAGGTTACAGTTCACACTCAATAAACCAAGAATAAATGCTGTGTTCTCAAATGAGGTCAATGCATTGGCTTGTGTCCTTTACTATCAATTTTGCATTCTTTAGCTTTTTACGACTGATTAAAAAAACATTCACATGCAGTACAATGACACATTACAGAACCATCACAGGACTTATCACTTCAAAATAAAAACCAGACGGGAAACATTGTTGTGATTGCAGAACAAATTTATTGGTTAAAGTGCACATAATTGCGGTTGTCTAGTCACAGGTTGTCAAATGAAATTGCAGAGCTATTTTGTTTCTTTTGAAATGTCATCTCTTTTACAAATGTAATCCATGCACGGAAACCAATTTATGAATGCCACAGCAAACCAAGCAGGCCTACTTCTTAATTATCGGTGCTTGCATGTTCACAAGGGCAGCGCACACAGACACTACTTTGTTCATGTGTGGGACCAGGCTTAGCGGTATTCTGTTGCTTAGAACGTGATATATCTTCAACCTTTGGATTACTCGTTCTACATGGATGCGTACAGACGCAATCTTGTATGTCTGCTCCATGGCTTGTTCAGACAGCTGTCCAACCCCTGAATTAAAAGGAGGCATAAGTAGCACTGCACCTTTCCCTTCTACAGTTGTCCGTATGCTTGGGAATCCTTTGTCACCTAAAACTAAGTCCCCTGGTTTGAGAAGCTGCAGGAAGCCAGAGTCCTGGGTTATGAAAGAGTCGGTGTGCCTTCCTCCATAAACCCTAGAAATAAAACTTATCATTCCATTAGGAATTATGCCTATCAAAAATTTCAACGTGTATCCTCCTTTGTAATGAGAATACAACGTGTTGACAATCTGGATTTGATGGTGTTTCTGTGCGGACCTCGGTGCAATCTATTATTAGGGTGCAATTCGGATAGTTGTCTTTGAACGGGGCAGGCAAAGAAAGCTTAATTATTTCTCGGGAAGGCATGAAGACCCAATTTTTCAGGGCAATGCTTAGAATGTCAAGTGTCTTTCTAAACACAGTTGACGCTGTTGTGGCTGTGACACCAAACATAGCTCCTAAGGCACTGTATGTGATCCCAAGCCGTAGCTTGGCAAGGAATAAGCATAACTTGTCTTCCCTTGACATGACATTGCGCCTGTACTGTGGTGCTGGCAGCAAGTTCAGAAGGAGGCAAAAAACTTGCAGTCTCACACCGCACAAATCCTGCAGTGCCTCTTCCTTTTCCTTTAGGGATTCAAAGCCAAAAAATCCACAGTTTCGCTTCCAATTTTCATCTGTACTTGCAACCTACAGGAGAGAATAAACATACAGGATGATGAAATGAAAAGGAGATACACTTAGGTAAAAGGAATAATACATTAAAGTGACATTTGTACTCTACGGTGTCTAAACAAATTCATTCTAAAAAACAAATTAACACAGGCATTAAAAATGATAAACAGGAATGTCATGCAGGAACAACCAATTAGAAAGGAACCTTGCCCAATAATGCAAGTAAATTGGATTGAAACAAGAGGTGCGGTGCTAACAGCAAGACAACACCACAATTCAACAAATTAGGTAACGAACAGCAGCATCATCGTCTAACCTTGTGACTCATTTCTGTGTGTGCAATTTGAGCAGATGCTTCAGTGCCATTTGTTGCTGAGAGAAGTAGAGCCAGCTTCCCTGAAGTAGCACATTCCTCTGTTTGGCATGCCTGAAAAACATGAAACAAGGATATTTTGTGGTATTTAGACAAACTTAGTGTGCTGCCTAGGGCAGTTGAAAGGACACTATTAAAAGCAAATGCATGCTGCCCTAGTAGCGCGTTTTGTTTACACTGACTGCACAGGAGCCCCAAACTGAAAGATGTCCTTACAGCGTCCCTCTTTCTTCCAGTGGAATGACTTTGTCTTGCACTACACACAAGCACCAAAGAATGCGAGTCACTCATGTTAAGCAAAGAGGTAGCTGTGCTTGTTTCCAGAAATGCATTGCTGAAATCCATGGTGTTGAAGTCGCGATGCACATCTTCCCGAAGGGAGGTTTCCGGGGCCTGCATTGTTGCTCCAACCGCTGTACTTTGTGATGGATGCTCATCTCCTACAAGCTGTCTCGAAGAGATTTCCTTCTTGAAACGTGCCTGCCACCTGCGTTGCACAATCAAAAGCTAAGGTTAATACCAATCGGGTAGGCTGCAAGAAAAACCTGCCATGAAATGTAATCACTAAATACTTGCCCATGCATCTATTATTCATATTATGCTGACTCTGCGATTTCATAAACCAGGTTAAGTCAACAAAACATTGTTCAAAACATGAGTCTGTAATTTCTACTGGCAGCCTCACAATTTTTCTTTCATACCTTTGCGCCCTTTCCTGATCAGGCGCCTTTTTTCTGTAGACAGGTGGAAAAATGGTTGGGATGTAGGATGGATCTTGGCTGATATCACTCTTGCTGTTGCCCACAAAATGTCGGCTGCAAATTCGCGTATGTTCTTTTGGCTGCCACAAAGTTCCATCCGGACTGCACAAGAAAGAACAATATTCCCTCTTATCCACTGCAAAGACAGGAACACACATGCATGCACTCACACACATACACGAACACAAAACGAAGGTAAATGCACGAACACGCACAGTAACACGAACGAGTGCACGCACTCTAACAGGAGCGCACACGAAAACAAGGACACGAACGAACACATATGCACACAACAAAGACATGAACAAATAAAAGAAAATCGCACGATCTTCGAAGGTGGCAAATGAGAGAACCGCCGAGCTTCTAAGCACTGGACAAGTGATATTCACAAGTTAATATTCTACCGTAATAAAGAGGCACAACAAAGCGAACAAGCAAAGCAATGTCAAAGTATATTGAAATTAAAAGCAGTCGTTCCGACACGAGAAAGCTGCTTGCCCGACGCGTAACTTGCAGACCTTTGACAACGTCCGTAGTTCAGCTGAGTTTAACCAACAGCACAACAATCAAATTGCGAGTGTGAATTTAAACGGGGACGCCTACGTCTAAAAGAACAAGCCGAATCAAAACGCTTAATGTTCTCCCCATGCCACCGTAGCTTGGCTTTCACACACACACACAGACTGCGAGAAGGCAGCGAGCTCGAGATAACTTTCTGCAGTCGTCGCGCGTCGTGTTAAGGAACAAAAACTAGTAGCTAAAACGGTCAAAGCAAAAAGCGAGATAAGGCTGTAACGACTTACTTGACTCTCCTTACAGCGGTGATCCAGGATTGTCGCCTTTCTTTCTCGTACCATCTTCCAGGGAATCGATACAGTTTCACAGGCGGATCGCGTTCCCTGCTGTTGTCTGCACTGTTGTGGCAGCCCACGACACAGCAGTACTTCGGACCCCGCTTCTGTTTTCGTTGGGCCGTTTCTGCCATTGCGAAAATTCCGCTTCAACACCTTCGTCGAAGTAGCAAAGCACACTAGCCGTGCGGAGACTCCGCTACGCACCGGCCGGACTGAATCACGTGCGCACGCGCGCGCCCACGCTTTCAAGCAGGCAGCACCTGCACGAGCGATTCCCAGTAGTTCCGCCTCCGCCCGCGCGGCGCTGTCGTCGCGCGGCGCTGTCGTCGCGCGGGGAAACTTGACCTTGGGTCCCCTATACCAAAGCCGCAGGAAGTTCGGTAGCCCTCCCGTGTTTTCCGCTTGTGAACAAGGCACGTCGCTCGCTCAGTTTGCGCCTCATGTTCCCCGGTCACGCACAAAACATCGATTATGAGGAAACTAAAGGTACACAAAGTGTCTTGATTTCGGTGGACACTTCAACATTGCCTTGAAAGAAGCTATCAAAAAAGAAGTGAAAGAAAAAAGGAAGAGGAATTATACTGGAGAGCTCCCGATTTTTTTTAACAATCTGCGGTTCTTTAAGCTCAATTTACATAGCACAGAACACTGGTATTTTTAAAAGGGTAGCATTTAAGTAGTCGTCTTGCAACAGCCACCCGATTTCTCCGTAAGGAAATTTCCTGATATGTTGAGAGGGTCATTACGTCATCAGCACCGCCAAAATTGAAAATATGAAGACTAGAATGTTCAAGTACTTTTTTTTATTATGTTATGGGAATGTACTAACCCGACCGACTCATCCGCATTAAACCACGCACTAGTATACCAACTAATCTGCCGTATTCCACCCACTAATTTACCTTACTCCATTTTCAGGGGTGGGCCTCGTTTAAAAATTTGGGGGAGGGCCTACTTTCAAATGCGATATCATTTTCTTCTTTACAAATGTAGTTCAGAAGGCCCCCAACATTTTTATATTACATCTCTACCCAAATGCGCCCGCCACGGCAAGGATTTCATTCCGGGTACTAGTGTTTAGTAGCCGAACGCTGCAACTCAGCCACCACCCACCAGGCAGGATCAGACTACGCAAGGTTCTCACGCCGTCAAAGATCGGAATTGGCGATTGACAATCTATGAGCAGTACAGGCGATGTGACGCGGAGGCGCGAAGAGCAGGTCGAATGCAGGACGCCGGCTATCACGCAAGTCAACCAGCGCGTTTGGGACAAACGCCTTGCAAGCCCGAGGTCCTAATCAATGTGCGTCAATAAGACGTAAGCGCTGCCATGACTTTGACCTTCGGCACATTACGCGGATCACAAAGACGCCTTCGTATTTGCTGAAGAAAACAAAATACAGCACCCACAGTTCCTCAATGCAGCGTTTTCTTTAACGGCATGCGTTCTAACCACATCTTAGAATCTCCTAAATCCTGCGCTTCAGGCTATCTCTAAAAAGCGCAGCCAAACCGCGTCTTTCGCTACCAACTTAGAAGCGCATGTCAACAGAAAGCTGCCGCTGTACTCAGCACTGTACTCACATTGATAGTCACGTTCAATAATTTTCTTGAATGGCGTTTACAATGCGACCACAACGCGCGCGCCTAGCAGCGCACCACAAGGATCCCCTGCAGGGAGGATATGATGTGTACTGAAGTATAGTGACGTGTAATGACTTACCAAATTGCGTATCTTCCTCTGTTCATCAGTTTGCAGATGATCGTGTAGTGTTTCGTGAAATTCAGAATGTTAGCGGCATTACATGCTTACAGTAAGATAAGAACAGCATTGTTTCTAGGAGTGACAACTTTTTAAAGGAACTTATTAGCAAATACAGTTGAGCCCATTTAGAACGACTCAGTTATAACAAATGTTCGCTTAATACGAATCAAGCCGGAGCTGCCGCCCGAGTATGTTAGGACTATGGTACTGCGTCTCAGAAAAAAAAAAAAAACGAACCATCGTGGCCGTAACACTCGGTTAAAACAAACGAGGAGGCGCCGCAAACTCGCCCCAGCAGCCAAAAAACGCTATGCCGTCTGCGCGAAGAGCGAAGAACGTCTCTCAGCTCCTGTGGCACCCCCAGGCATTGTGTCTACCCCTCCAAACAAACAATAAAAATGCGGCAAGGTTTTAACGTCGTTAAACCTAGCAGACCTATACGAATCCTTGTGTTTGGACTCAGCTTAAGCCCTCATCGATGTTAAGCTGATCTGATATGTTCTCGCCGCAGATGGAAGTTGGTGAAGACGACGAGTTCGAACTCGTAACGTAGCTCTTGCGATATGTGCTCGAAATCTTCACTTCAGCTTTCATCCGTTCTTTTTCAACCATGAATATTTGCTAAAGCCCCCATTCGCGATTTTGAAGACCTGGTGGAGGCGCTTTAATCGATCTAACCTGGCGGCGCTATGGAGGACTGCTTCTGGGGCGAGCCCCGGTAGAATCGGGCTTGCTTTAAAATTGCATAATCAACACCCGCTTTTGCGTCGATAGTGACAGCTTAGTGTGATGCAAAGAGCGTCCTTTTTTTAATTTGTAAAGGAATAAACTAGAGATAGGGAATAAATCGCTGTCTGGCTTGTTAAGCCATCTGTTGTTGAAATAGAGTGGAAGACAGATGATTGGCTTTCGATAGAATTTCAAATCTAGGCCTTCGGAGATGAAGATTCTTGTACGGCGGGGGAATGACAAAACTGCAAGGGCAAGTTTTCGCATTAAACTTTACAGGAAAGCAAAACCCAATGATTTTCATGGCTGTTTGCGCAGAGAACAAGGTAGAAAATTTGTCAATCACTGTCGCTTCTGCTTCAGCGGTTGAATCTGCACTACTTTTACCTTTCCGTTATCAACTGTATTAAACACGTGCTACTTTAAATTTGATATAAATGTGTGCAGAAGTGGCACGCGAGACCAACGAGGTCGCGTTTTCTGGCGCGCTCTTTGAACGGATAAGTTGGTAAGCAGTGGCATTAAGGCACATAATGAGTGTAAAGCGAGATTAATGCAATTTTATTCTTCTGATTCTATTCA
Organism: Amblyomma americanum; assembly: GCF_052857255.1. Lineage (NCBI taxonomy): Eukaryota > Metazoa > Arthropoda > Arachnida > Ixodida > Ixodidae > Amblyomma > Amblyomma americanum. Next base: position 125,626,735 of record NC_135502.1, on the reverse strand, counting down.
ATTCTTAAAATCCACTGAAGTATGCCTAACTAATCCCAGCAAGAGCTAGCGAGGGAACATGGTAAACATGAAGTGCAGTAAAAAAGGTCAGAATTGGAATCGGAATGAAATCCCTTATCACCACTAACTCTCTGTGGATAACGAATCATCATATCGCCACGGACGCACGCTGTAATAGAGCTTGCCATTAAAGACAGCCGGCGACAAATCTCTTCACGCTTGAAATGCGCCCGTTAGTAATGTGTGCTAAGCGATGCTTGTTAACAAATAGTGCCTCGTATTCACATAGGCACTTCTAATTTGAAGAAGTTATTCTCAGGCTCGGTGCCTCATGTCAGCTGCACGTTAATAATCCTGGGAGAGTTTCAATCTCTTCACTGCGTTGCTATCATCTGAAAACTCACGCAACGACATCTAACAGCCCGTATATCTCATAATATTTGAAAACATTCGTGTAACAGCCCTCAAAGGACATATTTTCGGAGCAAGGCTCATAGTAGAATGCAAAATTATCCCGGCGCCCCGCTTAGGCAAGTGAAAAAACAACGAGGTTCTTCGCGCCGACCATCCTTAGACTAGTTCATGGCGGCGCCGCAGCGCGGCGTCAGTTTCTTGAAAATCGCTGATTGAATAAGCCAGCGCTATGTTGCGTCTAACAGTGAAACCAGTGAGAGGCTCCTAGAATGCTACCCAGCGTTAAAATGAAGGACAACAGCCGGAGTGGCGGCCGCTTAAAAACTCCAAAAGCGGCGAAGTGAATCGAGAACACTCGCCAGCGAGGAAAAGCAGCCGGTGGCGTAGGCTGCTGAAGCCACGAAAGCAGTCAGGCTGACAGAGCACGCTGCTTTGGCTTGAAGAACAGGAGGGGGCAAAAAAAGACGGTCGATCATGTTCTGCAGCCAGAGGACATGGCTAATACACGCTTGCGGCGTAATCTATGAACGCGTTGTAAGGAACTGGGTATTTTCTGAACATTTCTCTCTCACCTTATCGATGATTCGAATATTGATTATTTTCGAGCATCCTTTCCGTCATGTTAGTTTATCTTTAGTTATCTTATCTTATCTTAGTTAGTTTGTCTTAGTTTATCTTATTCTTTTAGCGTTTACATTAGTTCGGACGTTTAAAGCAAGGGACACTAAGCTAATCAGCCGATAATTTGCTGAGTCTCGAACATCCCCTTCTCAGTGAAACACTATGGCGGTACCATATTTACATTTTTTTCCCGACACGCTTGACGTCAGGTACACTGTATAAATATAGGAAGACAAAATTTCCAATCACAATGACACGATCGTCTTTCTGCATTTAGAGAAATCTTTCTCTATATAGACATCTCTGTCCTCCTGGCAGCTTAAGTTTTGAGCACAGAGGAGCAGTTTTTAGGTATTTCGAAAACGCCCAATTCTTTGTATTTATCTCTGTTCCTTCGCAGCATATCTAAATATATTCACGTATGTTTATGAAAAGTTTAATAAGCAACACTGATAAAAACCATGTCTCAGTGGGAGACATGCTGATCGAGCGATGGGGTTTCAGAAAAGGCTATGCATGCTCAACCTACCAGCTTTTATGCTTCCGCGTGTAGGGTTATGTCCATCACCAGATGGAACGTTCTGCGCATACCCATTCGATTACCGTTATTACTCCTCCATTCAGCAAATTTCCGTTTGTATTCTCCAAGATCTAAGTTTCTTCGAAATTTAGACGCATTTTTATCCGTTTTAATACGTTTATTAATGCGAAATAATTGCTAGCCTATGTCGAAGGTGTCGTGCCCGCAGTTGTGTGCAGCGATGTCCGCAGTGATTGTGTGGAATTATAAAGAGAAGGAAAGTCAAAAGAGTGATTATAATCGCAAGAGGGTAAAGTAAAAGTAATGGGAAAAAATTTGGTGACAGTAGGATCTTTAGTTAATTAATAAGAGCCAAAAATGCAAAAGAACGTCGAAACAGCGCGGACGTCGATAAGGTGAGTGGGCGGGAAAACAGCAGTAGACAGCAAAATATTGGAAAAATGGGCTAAGGAGGAGTAATAAAGTTCGAACTGAAATGAAATGTGTTTGTTGAGGGATAATTAATGCATAAAAGTTTGATTGTCGTAGACTAATTAGGTAATTAATTCGAAGCAAACAGGCTGGACGGGCATATCGTAAGCGGACGAGAAACAACCGTGGCGCCGAGTATCAAACAGAAGCAAATAGAGGCGACAAGGGGCCATGAAGCGCAAGGAGGCGTCAATGCTTTCGCATTTCTCCAAAGAGGGTTGCCGCAGTGATCTCTAATTTTTTCTTTGCCACACTTTTGGAAAATTCCATTTAAAGTAGTCTATACGCAAACTAGTCTATACCGCATCACTAACAGCTTTGCTTGTGCATTTCATTCTGTTTGCTTGGAGGGGGAAAATTTTTTTCCTGCGCATATTCGGCTGTTTTCTTGTTCCATTTACTAACTGCCGTCTAGAAATGATAAAGAATTTCCAGACTGAAGTGTTTTCAAAACTGCTTTTAAATGAAGGTATGGCCGCGGGACTTACCCAAAGTGACAAATAAAAATAGCCCTGCTCGTATTTGACATACGGGAAGCAAAATGATTTAATTTATTTTGTCTTGCATCTCTCGTTCTTTATCTGATACGTTTTTCCGAAGCAAGTAAATTCAATAGAGTCAAGTTGGGATATCTTGCATAAAAAATGTATTTTTTTAGTTTCCGTACTAGCGTCACTCAGAAAAGAAAACAACATCAAAAATCTTGACTAGACAACCCATTTACTTTTATGAAATTCTTTAAAGTTGAATCTGTTTGAACTGGTTTAAAATAGCTAAAATCAGAACGGAATTCGCCCCGGAGCCGAACCAGAACTCAGCCGGAAAGGCGCAAGCCGTAACGCTAAGAATTTCCGGTTCGATACCTTAAGTGTAGCGTTATGAGGCAAAGCGGAATTCAGTTACATTGTAGAAGAAAGCGTGGCGAGAAAAGCGTCATAAATATCATAGAAAAAGAAAGCAAAATGTTAATATAGAATGTATTCGAGGATTCAGCTCAGTGGGAAAAGGAACCAGTTCGAACTATATGAAACGGAACGAGAGCAAAACACAACTTGTACAAAAAGAAGCTAGAGTCAGGTGACTCGCACCAAAGGCAGATGTCAAAAATGAGAAGTGTTAGAAGGCTACTTAGCTTTTCTTGTTCGCATTCTTATTCTCTTTTGTACTGAGCTGAATCCAAGATCACCTTATATTTTTAGTTTTTTACATTGACTGCTTTTTGGACGAAAATTCTGACAACACTTACCAGACGCTTTGTCTTTGATTGCTGTTGTATTACTATTTGCGCCACGATGTTCCCCTCCCCCTCTATTACGACAGCTCTTTGCTGAAATCGCTCCTTTACTCCATATACTTGGTTAAATATCTTTACTGGTCTATTTGTGGCTCAATTCCTGATTAGCTTCATGAAGCAGTTTTTCTACGTCTACGGCATGATTCATGGGGGCTTAACATCCCAAACCGACTAAGGCTATGAGGGACGCCGTAGTGAAGGGCCCCGAAAATCACGACCACCTGGAGTTCTTCAACACGCACTGAGATCGCACAGTACACGGGTCTATAAAATTTCGCCTCCATCGAGGTTCGACTGCCGCGGCTGAAATCGAACCCGCGTCTTTCGGGCCAGCAGCCAAGAGCCATAACCACTCAGCCACTGCGGCGGCTTTACGTTTGCTTTCACCTTGCACACTTTATGTGAAAATGGCACCGTGGAAAAGTTAAATGTTATCTTTAAAGCTTTATGTTGTATAGCATAGAAGCGCATTTAGCGAGATTATGTTTAAATTTTTAATGGCAGTCAGCGAGCCCTCATGTCGGTTTGCGTTTCTCTATTCGGCCCTGGTCTCTTTGTTAGCGCTGTAGCTTTTACTGCTCACCTATACCTGCCTTTCGAAGTGAGATTTTTTCAGGTCAGGCTCTTTATAACGTGTACGCGTGGGTCAACTTATTTGTGCGGTAGTGCATAGTACTGCAACGCAGTTAAAAGCAGACGACTTTTGGGCTGACCACATGAGAAGCTTCGCGTAGAAGTATAAGTCGTGATAAACATTATTAGAAACGACATAATTTCAGTTCCGTCGTGTCCCTGCTAGGGAGGCCTTTAGTCCAGGGCACCTGACGCCTTGGCTGGAGCAGGCCCGGTTAACCAGCCGTCGCCGGTCGTTCTGAGAGCTGAGCAGAACAGCCTCCCATGGGACTGGGTGAGCTTGGGGATGGGGCTGTCTGGGATCCGCGCTGAAACGAAACCACGTTCAAACCTTGACGACAGGTTATGAAGGCTTAGTGGAACAAGAAATGGCTGACGCGCTTTAGCACGCGACTGCGCTCACCGAGAAAGGTTTTCCGGTCTTGACGAATATCCCCTGTCACAGCACTCTTCGAAGTGTCTCGAAACTTTCCACATATACCGTCGCTTATGTCCTAAAGCTCACAATCACCCATGTTCTGCGGCTGCCTATGACCGCCAACACTTCCAAATCTCCACCACTCACACCGTATCCGCCCTGCCCTATATTTTGATACATGTACTACATGGTGCGAAGACATGCCAACTTCACCACACCTAACTTGTACATGTCCCCGCTAACCACAGCTCTTAAAGCCGCCCAAAGCGGCCTTCAAGCACCGCGAGGTATAGCGGACCAACGCGCCCTGGCGACACAGGAAGCGCTCATCATCATCGCCACGGTGTCAGGACCCTCTCACGCCGTCCCAATCACCTCCGTCCGTATCTATTACACGTTAATGTCGTCAATGCAGTCTTCTTCCCTACTACTATCATCTATGAGCTCTTGATAAAATGCAGGTGCAGCTGAAAAATAGGACGTCTTCGACGTAATTGTTACGCCAAATGAACTGTTTTCAATATTTAAAAGGAATAGCGTTAATTTCGCTCGGCGAAAATCCTGACGTCGGCGGCGTTGTGAGTGAAAAATCCTGATTAGTCGAGAGGCAGTGACGTTTAAAAGCTGTCTCGCTGAAAATAAAGGAGTTGGTCTGGCGCAATCGAGCCGGCATCCTTTGGGTCGGGGCACGCTACCTCAATACCACCGATGAACGTTCGCTGACTGGAATAAATGGAGAGCTTGTACGAGCACTTCACACCTGCGGGTAGTCGAATTATATTACAGAAACAGTTAGTAAATTAGGGTGACTAATTAGAGTCGCCAACTGATATTCACGACGATGTACATGATGGCAACGAGCGTGTTGATGTCTCCGAAAGGGTGCGTCAGGAGGACCCCCAAGCAACTATAGGGACCCTTCAACGCTATATATAGCGCCCTACTCCTGAGGTGAATATAGTGTTAGCGACAGAGCAGAGTCGTTCAATGTCAGTAAAAATTGTCCGGCGTCAGCGTTTGTGACCGTTTTAAGCCTCACAGCCGGAGCATGTACGTGGAATGTGGCGCCAGCCGAATAGGTGACATGACTGTATGACGTCATCACAAACTGCCCGTGGCAGGTGAAGTACACCGAGCCAAGTGGCCACCTTCCTACCACATTGTGACCAAACCTCTAAGGTTGCAGGTGCTATATAAATGAATGATTAATTGCGAGACGTTGCTAGAGGTGAGCAAGCGCTTGTCCTTCGTGTCTTTCTATTTGTGTCCCCTGACGCAGCACCTTCGAAAGTGTTCAAAGATGTACCAACTAGCTCAATTGTCCGTGCAACCTGGATTCTACAAGCCCTACTAGTGGTTATGCTTGAAACAGCCCCCTGTCGGGGCAGTGGCGCATCGCTTAACCACTGCACCACTGCGCCAGGAGTGGTATGAGGACTCCTAGTGGTCTATGAATGTACAGTAGAGAATGACCAACTCTGCATATATGGTCATTAACTCATTGACGCTATCGCGTCATGGCCTCAAGATGGAGCTTAATTGACACTTAAGGTTTTTTAGCGCAAAGAAATTAATAAAAACCATCACTAATGCGACTGATCATTCAGCAAGATCATCCAGCAAGAGCTAAAGAAGGCCGAAGAACTGAACTTCCCACGTGTGACGAAATCTCTATCATACAGTATTTTTTCGTTACAAATGGTGTGACGTAACGAGGCCAGCATTGGAATATTTGTGAAAAGTGATAAAGTCGTACTATATGAGCTTTCACGTACGGCGCCTTTTGTGACACACGTTAACCATTCTACAAAAATGACGTACTTTAGGGTATGGTCACTAAGACTCGCAATACATCACCGACTATCAACAGCAACGCACTGGTGCAGAGCACAGATACGCCTCACTGCAGCCACACGTTTTACTAGTCCCACATCACGGCCACTGAGCGGTAATGGCTGCCATTATTGCATCTTTGGTATTAGATGCGGCATATTGTGCACGTTTTTTCAGACATATGCTATAGCTCTTTCTTATGAGCTCAGTATTGTGCAATACGCAATTTCTCGAGATTTTATTGTTTGTAGTGCACTTTTCTAGCTACCGGCCATATTGGCTACAAAATTTTACGGTTGAAATTCAGGCACCCGCCCTCAGTGATACACTGCATTTGAACTGCCTGTGCTCCTTTTACGTAACCTGCCATAAGGCTGTACATCAGTTGTCGGTACTTACAGTTCCAGCTTTTGGTGACGCGACAGTGGAAACAAGCAACGAAAAGTTTTCTTTGTCACAACGGATCTGCTGTGATGTTTTTTCTCCATGAACTTGTAGTAACGAGAAAATTATTTTTAGTCACATCATAATTTTGGGTAGTTACTGAAAAACGCACGGCAAAACTACAGAGTACGAAACATACGACAGGGGAAACATGGTACTACAGAAATATCTGCAAAACAACCATAAAAACGTCTTTACGACAAAACGACAAAGCGTTTTGTTTAATTTTTTACACGGTTCTGGGGTTTTTTTCACTGGGCGTGCAAGAACAGCGAGCGCAAACTTAATGGGCGCTTCACTTTAGGTGCATAACAGTTTGCTCGCATAAGGGCTGTGCCAGGAACATGTCCGTTTTAACGGAGGAAAGAAAAACTGCGCCTAACCCAGCCCGTGCATCCTCTGTAGTGATATGCCAGAAAGGTAGCCTCATACTCTAGCGCGACAAGGTCTAATAAGTTCTGTGCTTACGAAGAATCACGCCTGCGAAAAGTTACTTCCTCTTTCATTAAATTTCTTACACGGAACGGAATATTTAACGCGGTAAAGCGGAAAGTGACCTGGAACGCATATTTTTATTAAAACTTATATGCTGGCTGCCACCAATATGGGTAGTTGTTTTAGCACAGAACACGTGATTCGTCCAAGGGTTTAGTTAAGCAGGATGTACGACGAACATGAATACTTTAGACAAGTATGTATTCAAGCGTTGCCTCTATAGAGAAGCTGGGCTGAAGTATTGGAAGGATGGATGGATGGATAAGGCGGAACCCTTTCAATCGGGCAGTGGCTCAAGCCACCTAGCCTTGACTCCCGCCATGTTTTTTCTCCCTAGCACTTGCGCCGCCCAGCGGCCATCGCCGCACTGTGTGGTAGGACGAACACAGTTACCGTATCTAGGCGTGCAGAAGAGCGACCGAAAAAACGGAAAAAAAAAACCATCGACATATCGCTGCGAATGTATAAAAACGTTGTAGGAGAAGAAAGAAAAACTGACAACAGCCATAGCTTGCATTCGCGGCACCTCCCACCACTTCAAGAAGACTGGCGCAACAGCAGGCCTGAAGGTACTTTTGTCTGCGCCAAGCAAGTTGAGGGGCCTTAGTACCAAGTTTGACAATGAGCGAAGAAAAAATGCATGCAAAAAAGCACCACAATAAGTTCATGAAATGAGTGAAAATTATTATATATGCATTACTATTATCATGCGGGCGCACTTACAGCGTTCAAACAGGCCTCTTTGAAAGAACCGTTTCAAGAGCACAAGAGTGCTCAAAAGGGCGCCGTCAGCAGCGAACCAGCTAAGCACTGCCGCAAGAATGAGTGTGTTCCCCAGCTGAACAACACCATTGTCATCTCGGCGTACATCGATCAACGGGCCCGGATAATTAACGAAGCCATCGTCAATAGACAAAAAGAGTGATGCATGCGTCAGCATACCTTCAATAGCACTTCATGACAAAGAAATTGAATATCTTTGTGGCACGGCATCATCTTTTGCCACTTTATACTTATTGGTGCGTTTTTATGTTGTTTCTGTATCTACGCTTTTCTCTACGATCGACCGGTATATAACTGACAAACGCTCAATAAAATTAGTTTGTTAATCAGCGCCGTGTTCCCAATCTTCTCATTCTCTTGTCAGAGTTGGTTTTCGTCGCAAGATGTAAAACATGCTACATTCAAGAAAATCTTAAAATGCTCTGTCTTTAGAAAAAAAATTTAATTTCGGGCTTAGAATTTCACCACATATTAAGAAAGTTAGCGTCCAGTATCTTAAACAAGCGGCGCCCCCGGTAGAAAAATTGCACAGAACATAGAGAGTATGGCCTAACTTCTTTTGTTTTTCGCATGAAAATAGTGCTTGCAAGGAGAACTTTATCAGACTGTGCAGCCCTGTTACTTTTGAAGCACGTGTTGCTTATTAAATCGGAGGCTCTCAGTGTTCTGTAGCGCAAGGCGTGGAAAAGCGAAGCAGCTGTTATGAAGATGATGTTACGACAGAAAAATTAATCTGGACACTTGTTTTGAACGCAAATTCCGTCACAGGTTTGAATTCAATTTTTTTTTTCTGACAGCCTAAAAAATAATCGCTAATAGTATATGCTGTTGATTATACTTTATTGGTCACAAAAAGCAGATGGACGTCCTTTTTTTCGTGTTCCTTGAATTGAAGCACAGGCACTGAATCCTTTGAAAATTTTTTTGTGGTCGCAGTATTCATTAGATCCAAAGGAGTTTCTTAGCCATCAGGCTCGTATGCTTCAGAGAAAATTTGATCTTTGTCGGGATTGGGCAAAGTTCAGCTGGACAAACGACCTTGCCACAGCCGAACCTTAGGCAAGTTATACTAGATTTAGCCAGAAAGAGAAAGGTTGGGAGCGCATCTATCCTCTCCGAAATCCCGCCCGCGTACAGTGGGATGGAAGGAACGTCGTTTGGGCAAGACAATCTAGCCAGTTACGCAAAGTGCTAAGTACTCGGGCTACATTATCTGAAGTTTTTCACTATGAAAAAATGAAAGCATGAGGCTTGTCTTTTGACGACGCCTCGATAAAGCGCGTTGAATACAGAAGCTTGAGATTCTTTTCATGCGACAGCATTTGGATACAAGAATTCCTACGGCGAGTAACACGTGGAGGAAACAAATTTGGATAAAGCAGTGTCGGCAGTTACGAACAGCGAAGCACCAGATACATTATCTTGACACACTGTGACTTTTTTTGTTTACACAAAATAGGCTTAAGCTGCTCAAATCAGAAGGGTAGATGCTTGGGCTTTTTGGTTCATTTCAAGGGTAGAATTCATAGTGCAAAAAAAAAGACGCACACAGAAAGACGACACCACAGAGCGCTAACTTCCAAGAAAGATTTATTTCGTAAAGGAAGGGTGGTTTTTATATACTGACTTATCATACAATTACTATCAAACCACAGCTAGCAAAGCATATCAGACAGATATAAGATGGCCTATCTGCTTTTTCGGTTGACATAAAAGATCTATATTATTCCATTCCACATGATCTTGTGTTGGAGATTGTATTGACCGGTATGGACCTATTGCATTTCAAAATGCATCTAGAATCTCGGTAAATGGTTTTCTAGAATATTTAAAAATTTATATTAGTCTACATTCATAAAGTGGGACGGAAACCCTCATCTTCAAAAACAAGGCATTTGTATAGGTTCTTGCATAGCACCCATCCTTAGCGACTTGTTTTTAGCCCAGTTGGACAGGTCTTTTGCGGATATAGTAAAAGATACCAATGTCATCAAAATTTTTAGATATGCTGATCGTTTTCTTATTGTACTTAACAGAAAAGACGGTTCCTTCAAGGATGATGTTCTTAATGTCCGCACTTCGTTTCGTAACCATTTCCGTCCTCTAGAACTAACGTTTGAACTACCTGAAAAGGGGGTAATCAAATTACTAGACATCAACATCATACTGCATCATGATTGGACATGCTGGATGTGTAAACCTCGTGGCGAAAAACCATTATTGCCTTTTCATTCAGCACACTCTAAACTCGTAAAACGATCCATTGTTCGCCTTTCGTTTGTTAATTTTCTAATGAAGTCCTGTCCGCACCTCATGCATGAAAGTTTTTCTCAGCAGTGCAAGCGCTTGGAGAACGCTGGTTACCCTTCCCATGTTCTGGTCTCTGTAGCGGAAGGCGTTCTAAAAAAATTCTGCCTGAAAAAAAACGCAAGAAATTCAAGAGGCTACGCTTAAGAAAGAAAAAGTTGCTGTCATCCCTTACTTTCATTGGCTTTCCCATAATCTTTAAAAAATAGCGGAGCGTTCGGGAGCCAGAGTGGTTTTTTCAGCCCCTAAAAAGTTACGTTATTTGTGCACGAAAAATTTGACAAAATCCAAAAAGGCGGTTGGCTGTATTAAGAAGCATAAAAATAAATTTGTTTATTGCATTGAAAATGTCCTTTACCAGATACTTCTTTCCTGTGGCAAACGGTATGTAGGCCAAACAGGCAGATGTCTGAATGATAGGCTTCGGGAACAGGGGCTTGACGTTAGTGATATGCGTGGGAAAGGTTTGTCAGCCTATTGCCGAGTGTGTCATTGCGTACCACTCCTAAAAAAATGTGTGGTCCTGAAAATGCGCAAAAACCGCTTAACACGAGAGATAATTGAAGCGGAATGGATTTACTTGTTGGAAGATGACTGTGTGAGTAGCCCTTCATTAGCTCTGTTGCCAAAGGAGCTCTTATATCTGTCTGATATGCTTTGCTAGCTGTGGTTTGATAGTAATTGTATGATATTTCAGTGTATAAAAACCACCCTTCTTGTACGCAATAAATCTTTGTTGGAAGTTAGCGCTTTGTGGTGTCGTCTTTCTGTGTCCCTGTCTTTTTTTGCGCTATGAATTCTACCCCTGCTCAAATCGTAAGCCATTGACTGCCGCCGTCATAAAATGCACCTAAAGGGCACTAAGTGTTCCGCCTGTGAGAAGATCTCTGGAGCTTGCTGATTCTGAGCCTGGGAAGTGATGTGGTTTAGCCCCTGCGACAATTTTTTTTCCAGAAACCGTCATGCGGAATGCTCGGATGAATTGCGCTTATTGAGAGCAGAACGAATGTGGAAAGTAAAAAAAATTGAAGAAATAGTAAAAAACTATTCTTAGCACTATCAGCGGCCACAATTATTTCCCATTGCTAAAGAATGAAGAAATTCAGTATTTTTCTCGTTGATCTCGCGTTTTCAGCAGCAGTGATCCGGCAGTCGCGGCTCACATCGGCACCGCGGCTGCGTTAATACTCATGCACACGTTAGCGCAAAGGATCAGGCACCGTTATAATTCGCTAGAAGAAAAGCCGAAAAAAGCTAGTCGGCGGAAAACCCCAGCTTAGCTTGAACGGTGACAAATCCTTAATTCCGGCTGCTAAATCTTCATTGCTCACCACTAAGCCCCAAGCAGAAGAGGCAACTAAAGAGGCCTCGCTGCGCCTTCCTTTTATCTTTCCCGAGCAGGCGGCGGGCATCTTGCGGTTGTTCACAGGAAATGCGGAAGTGTTCGTCCTGATGCATATTTATGAACTCTCAGAGAAAGGGGGCGGAATCGAAGGTAACCTTCTGCGTACACAAAAACTCGTTATTCGGGGAGTCAGATACGCTCTTCGGAACACTCATCGACTAGCCTTTTCTGCCTTGCAAACGTTACATAAATTCAAGGAGCAGTGAAGAAGTACACCTAGTCTTTCCTTTAAAAAAAGACAGCACAGTTATGCAGAAAAGATCGGTTCTAGTATTATTTATTTATTTATTGATTTATTTATTTTTTATTCATTTATTTATTTATGAATACTGCAATCCACAAAGAATTTGAGCAGGGTGGGTACATAAATACAAAAAAAAATACACGGGACCACTTCATGAGGTCACTAATGCTCTTGCAGAGAAACCTCCGAGTTGCATCAAAGAAGTTGTGAAAGTACTAAATGAACTAGTAGTTAAGCTGGATGCGTTTGCCTCTGGAATTATGACTAATGTAGAAAAAATGGGGAGCTCCAATACAGGAATTTGCGCTGAACTCACGGGCATAAGGCAATCGATCAATTTCATGAATGAAGGGCTCGAGTGTTTTAAGGGTGATATTGAAACGTTTCGTCGTGAACTTGCTGAGGTTGAAGCGAAAAATGTTCAGTGTCAAAACACAAATGAACTGCTCCGCACAGAACTAAAGGAAGCTAAGAAAGAAATCCTAGAATTAAAACAGTTCAGTCGGAACTAAAACCTCGGGATCAAGGGTCTCCCAGTTGTTCAGGGTGAGAACCTTTTAAATGCTGTACAGAAAGTGGCTACTTCCCTGTGCGTTGAGATTGCCGAATTCGATATTGACATTGTGCATAGAGTTCGCTCTAAAGATAAAGACAAGCCGAATGTCGTGGTCAAGTTTGCAACCAGGTCAGCCCGGGACAGGGTGCTGAATGCCGCTAAAAAGACTCAACTGAACGTGAGCCTCCTTGGTTTCGACGGGGAGCAGCCACTGTATGTCAATGAGCATCTCTGCGTGGAATCTAAGGTACTCATCACTAAAGCGAAGCAAGCAAAGCGGGGCAAAGGATGGAAATTTGTTTGGGTGACGCAGGGGAAGTCTTTGATGCGCAGAACAGAAAATTCCACTATATTACACGTTACGTGTGAGGATGATCTGTCGAATGTTGTGTGAGTGTGCTTTTCCTATTTTTTTGCTGATGTGGAATTTTGTTGTCCTTCACCATGGCTTTTTCACTTTCTGAAGTTGAAGAATTGATGCGCGATAAAAAGTTGTTTTCAGTTTTTCATTGCAACGTACGCAGTGTTAGAAAAAACCAATATGATTTGGTTGCACATTTGTCAAGGTACGAATAATCTTTTGATGTCATTGCATTGAGCGAAACGCGGCTCAAGGATGATGAATCAGTCTGTCTTCCTGGTTATAAATTCTTGTCTCGACCTCGTGAATCACATACGAGAAGAGGCGGGGTTGCACTCTTTGTTAAAGATAACCTTGCCAACCAAGTGTTGACCGTGGCATCTCTTTGTGATAATTATATTGAAACACTTTTTATAAAGCTTTCCAGTGGACAAATAGTTGGGGTATTATACCGGCAACCCTAATCATCGATAACAATCTTTCTTGAAACTATCCTTTGAAACTATCCTTGAAACTATCCTTTGAAAAAAAGCTTGAGACTATCCTTGAAACTATATTTGGCGGGAAATGCAATGTAATCATTGTGGGAGATGTTAATATCGAACTATCATCTGGCACACAGAATAACTATACCCTTCTCCTCGAATCGTTCGCATTGCGTAATCTCATCTCAGAACCAACCCATATAACGCGTACCTCACGTACTTTAACAGATCATGCCCTGTGCAACATTGACACAGGTGTGAAAGCTGGCATTTGTGCTGATATGATAGCGGACCACCTGCCGATTTTTGTATTATTTGAAACAGAACTACGTAAGCAAAAACAGACACCCCTCAGCAAAATGCGTACTAAAATGATTTACGTTTTACTGCGCAAAATGCTTAAGCACACCACATTTAATTGTGCCTATGACAAGGATGTTAATGTTGAGTACACACAATTCTTAGCTCTTCTGAAAACCGCTATTACCCGGAGCTCTACAGTGGCCACTGATAAATACAGCCAGCCAACATGTCCCTGGATGACAACTGAGATCTTAAACATACTAAAGGAAAAGGACAAATGGTACCACAAATGGAAGCAACTAAGAACAAACGACTATTATCTAAGCCAGTTTAAACGCTACCGCAACCTATCTTTCTCTCTTACGAGGAAGAGGAAAAAAGAATATTTTTCGTCACTTGTAGAGGAGACTCGGGGTAATGCGAAAAAAATGTGGGACATAGTTAATGATGCAATTGGCCTTTGTTCAAGAGTGGATGTTTTGCCTGAATCGGCTAACGAAGACAGGGCTGAATTATTTAAGGCCAATTTTGCCTCCATAGGACCTTCGCTGGCTTTACGAATTAATATTGATGCAGCCTCGTTAAGAATGCCTGAGCGTGTTCCCAATACCATCGCATTGCCTGACTTATCAATAGAGGAAGTGACAGCAGCAGTCAGCAGTCTCTCAATAGCCAAAGCAGCAGGCCTAGACGCAATACCTGTGAGACTTATCAAAAACAATAGTGATATTCTAGGTACCCATTTGTTGCATCGTTTTAATAATTCCGTGAGAAGTGGAGTGTATCCTGATGAGCTCAAATCCGCTAAGGTCACGCCTGTCTTCAAAAGGTGGAGAGCGGTCCATTCTATCAAACTATTGGACAATTCCATTATGAAGTGTAATTAATACAGTATTCGAAAAGGTGCTCTGCAAGCAAATACAGAGCTTTTTAACTATGTACAATGTCCTCTGTCCAAATCAGCACGGCTTCCGACCCCAAAGATCCACTTCCTCGGCAGTTCTGGTCCTTACACAGCTGATAAACACCGCATTACATAGAAACAAACTGGCAGTAGTTGTCTACTTAAACATATCAACAGTTTTTGACACGGTTGACCATGCATTCAATATTACTGTGGAAAATAGAGACTTATGGTTTAAGGGGGAAAATTTATGATTTAATCAAAAGTTACTTTTCTAGTCGAGAGCAACGCGTTGTTACCAAAAACTATATCTCCGCTCCTCAAAAAAATCACACTTGGCGTGCCGCAGGGCTCTGTGCTCGGGCCCCTCCTTTTTTCTGTATGTAAATAACTTTCCATTGTTTCTGAACTATTCTGAAGATGTTATATACGCTGATGACACTGCGCTATTTTTTACAGGAGATACATAAGATGATCTGGAGGGCAAAATTAACGAGGAACTTAGCAAAATTTCCCAGTGGTTCGTAAACAATCGGCTCACACTTAACACCGAAAAAACAAAGTATACTTTATTTCACTCAAGGAAAAAGGATATTAGCTCTGATAACTTATTTCTAACCTTAAACGGTACTTATTTGCTTAATGTCTCCCACACCAAGTACTTGGGTGTAGTCTGAATCGGACATGCATTGGAAGCAACAAATTAAAAATGTTTGCTATAAATTAGCTTATGGCTGCCATATTTTATTAATGGCGAGGGAATGTTTTCGTGCACCGATTTTGCGCATACTGTATTTCGCGTTGGTCCGTAGTCACTTATGTTACTGCCTAGAGACGTGGGGCGGTACCTATAGAACGTATTTAGAATAAATCTTACGCTTGCAGAAGCGTGCTGTTCGTACCATAACCTCCGCAAAGGCAATCGACCCTAGCCGACCACTCTTTGAAGAACTGCGAATTTTACCGGTATCAGTTGCATACAAACTAAAGATAGCTCAAATAATAAACACAGTAATAAGAACTAATAATTAAATTCCTCTTAGACTGTTTAGATCGCCGGTGAGACAAACAAAAGCCGCCAAAAATAATAGATTTATCCTACCGCCTTGTCATAACACTTACGGTCAAAGGCTACTAGAGTACAATGGTGCCCAGATATGGAATGTGATTCCCGATGACATCAAACTCAAACATAATTTTTCGGCCTTATTGAAAAACAAATTTCTTGTCTGTCCAGAACAGTGGGACTAAATACGTTTGTGCTTGGTTTTGTACATTTATAAACCTATCTTTTGTTGTTTTTCAGAATATGTATGTGCTTACCATATTTCCAATGCCGGTATTGTAGCATCTAACGTTGTTTTGTACATGTATTTTGAATTTCTGCCATTTCTTTAGTGAATATCACGTATTTGGACCTTTCACAGGCCGAGCTGGCTGTGGGTCTAATCAAGTTTTGATGTATTGGTTTTATAAAATAAAATGATGATGATGAAAAAAAATTACAAGTACAAGTGTCAAAAGTTCAGGCAAAAAGCTCAGGCATAAAAATAAATATTGAACAACCGCTCATCTGCAATAAACAGAGAAAATAAAACGTAGCACAGGTGTTGAAAGTCCAGGCAGGAAACACAGACACAGGGGTAACAATATTAAATAACCACTAATTGGCAGTAAACAGAAAAAATAATACATACTGCAGCTATTACAACTCGTCAGTAACAAAAAAATGTAAACCAGATGAGAAAATATAATGAAATCCAACAAGAAAGCAGAAATTGAGAAAAACATAACTTTTCCGTTCCTGTTGTTGGGAGAAAATTTGAAGCAATTATTGGGTTTATGAGGGTTTAACGTCCCAAAGCGACTCAGGCTGTGAGAGACGCCGTAGTGAAGGGCTCCGGAAATTTCGACCACCTGGGGTTCTTTTACGTGCAATTATTACGAGGGCTAAAAGGGTAATTGTGAGATTTTGTCGCTGCCTAGTGTTCTAACCTGAAGAAGAAAGATAATATTTCACCAAGGTTAATCTTGGAATGATCGTTTCCAACTTGGTACAAGAATTTGAGACAAGAGACGCGATTCGTTTCGGTTAATAGTATCAAACCAGCTTTATGCAACAAGTTAGTCACTGATGTATGTCCATAACTGTTGTAAAGAAAAGGCACTGTTTCTTTGGTATATATTTTTTCAATTTTATCAATATTTGTTCTTGTGAACGGATCCCAAATTACAACTGCATAATCTAGTATGGGAGTTTAACGTCCCATAACCACTCAGCCTATTAGGGACGTCGTAGTGCGGAGGGCTCCTGATAATTTCGAACACCTGGGGTTCTGTCCTGCGCGTGGCCGCGTCGCTTCCGAGCGCAGCCAGAACAAGCGGCGGGCGTCTGTGCTTGTCGCTCAGCGGCGACGGAAGAGCGACCCCCCTCGAACGACGTGCAGTGGGGCGCCTGGAATTCGGCGAAGGACCGAAGACAAACGGCAGCTGCGTGGGCGTCGCGGATGTGTGCGTGTGCGCGATTCAAAAGCCGCGCTCACAGGACGAGGAGCCGCAGAGACGACTGGCAGCCGAGGCGAGACGCTGGCCCCTACGAAGTACGCCAAGACGGGGAGGTGTGCCACCCGATCGGGCCACGGTCTGCACTTCGGAGCCGCAGAAGCCTCCGTAGCAGCTGTCGGGCCCTGGGAACCAGCCGAGGCGACGCTATCGCAAGGAATCCAAAGAAACCAACTGAGAAGGGAGGGCGAACCAGAGCTCGCTTGAGAGGAGCACCCCGAGCGGAGGAGACCGATTAGCGCAGAATAACAAAGGAGAGAGTCTGCGCATGCCTAGAGAGGCCGCATCGTGACTGCGGCAAAATTGCCGCTGTATTGCACATAGTGTAAATAAATTCTAGTGCAATCGGCATTTGTTCGGCTTTGTCGGGAGGGAGCGAAGAAGAGTTGTGAGGAACCTGTCTGACCGGTCCTTTAACTTGAACTGACATTGAGCAGTGCACGCGGCTGTACCATTTCGTCTCCATCGCAATTCCACCGCGACGGCCGGGATGGAACCCGCGTATTACGGGTCTGCAGCCAAGCAGGATTAGCCCCCGCGGCGGGTAATCGTTGGCTCAAGTACAGAAAAGTACTTTCCAATTCTCAACCCAGTAACTGACACTTTCAACGCAGGTGCTCCATTAGTTCACCGATGCGTTGAGTTCGGAAGAAAAAAAATCCTTCATGTCGACCCTGAAGCCATGGATTGCTGCGCTGCTTCGTACACCGCCTCGCTTTTGCGAAACTGACTGCCCCCGAGCGTATCCTTAAGAGGGCCGCAAATGTGGTAATTTCTAGCCGCGAGAGATTAGGCTGCGTTCGGAAGACACTTCAGGAGGAGAACTGTGATCTCCGCAGTTGCTCGACATGGGCGGCCGTGCACTGCCGAGCTGAAATAGCACAACAGAACTATCAAGCCGCGGCGTTTTTACTTGGCTAGAGGCTTCAAGTAATCCTCCATCAGGTCACAGTACTTAGGAATAGCTGCTCATGCGGCGTCCCACGGGCATGTAATGCTCCGAGTTTAACCCCCTTAAATTCACAGAACATTGTCGATCAGTATCATTTTGCCACCGACGGTGCTCGAAAGTTTTACTTGGCTAACGACTAAATGAGTCAGCCCCTGTTTGCCCGTTCAATTCCTTGTTGGAAGATGTCCAGAAATCGTTTCATAAGATTTTATGCTGTGGGGATTCGAGTCTTCAGCCTAATAAAGCAGTATGAGCGCCTCAAATGCGTTCACTAGGCTTTCTTTTCGTTGGAGTCGTTTTTTTTTACCGAGGTACTGGAAACTCTCCGTTAGTACAAATCAACCCAGAATATTTGATGCGCTGTGCCACGACTAATGACAAGTTTTGGCGTCACTTGTCGATATTTTATAGCAAGTTGTTTTACATAATGACTTCCACTGTGTTTAGAACGTCCGCCGTATCCGCAGTGCGCAAGCATTAGGATATGTTGGATGAGCCTGTGTTGAAGCTCCACTTGCCCTGTTTTTACGCCCATCCTTAACCTGCTGAAGAAACACACAGGTAGCCCATTTCTGTACCTTAAATCGTCATTGGATTGAAGCTTGTTTCTCAGAAACACTTGTAGAAAAACGAATATAGCATGCTGTTCCTGTCTGGTGCAGGCTTTCAAGCTAGAGACCGCCCTCAACAAGCGGTAGTAGAGCCATCCACTATGCCATGCCAGTGAGTCAAGGCGCGCTACACCATGGGGATGTGACAAGCAACGTATCTACAGTAGAATGGCGTTCGACATGACTGCGATTTCTTATCGCCATTTCAAGGTTTCTTTTTGGCTGACACTCCCTGTCACAGAAAGCGCTATATGCAAGACAAACAATTGGGCTTTGATCCCCATCGTCGGCACTGGCCGCTGGGGATCAAAGCAGACGGAAGATGAGACTGACTAAGTTCAGTTTGGCGCTCACGAACGCTTGGCTACGCAGCTGCGCTGTGTGAACAAAGATTGTGGCCGTTTACATTTCTTGTTTGATTTGCGTCTTTACATATACAATTTTTCTTAAGCTGGCTGGACGTTACTGGTGCACCTGTAAAGTTACATGTTGTCTCACTTTCCAGCTCTTTCCGGACGTTATCTCTCTCCATTTGAAATCCCTTCACTAAGACTTAATTTAGTCATATCTCATGCGTCTCACAGCAAGTGCCGCAATATCAGTATTACCCAGCCAGCGTTATGTCAATGCACCCCACACCTTATTTTCACCAGAAATTTACTCTTAGGACAAAATACTGAATGCTGAAACATTTTGAAAATATAACGGCCAAAAACGTTATACCTGTCTTCATTGTGTTTTAATCGTGCTTACGTGAAATATATGCGCAGGCGTGATTAAATTAATTCATGTGAACACCGATATGCTCTCCCCTGAAACGAAGGTATGTCTTTTCACTAGTATGTTTTCTCATGGAACATGACTGGAGACAGTTCTAACTGAATTTCAAGCGCTTATTGAAATTTACAAATGTGTGTGTTGACCTGAAAGAATATATCAATTTCATGGACTAATATATTTTACACATTATATTTCGAAATGCCGGCGTCAGAGAAGTTGGCCTCCGAATCTTAACTCTACATTTCAAGAGGAGCTTTCTTCGAAACCAGCCAAGATAATTTTTAGCAGTTATTCTCCAACTAGGTAGTCGAACGCACGAATATATGAGGAAAACAGTCACTACTGCAGGTTTCGCACTTCAAGAATGGTCAAGCGTGAATTTATTAAACAGTGAATGACTCAAACATCATGTCAATGACTTCTGCTTGGTCATGAGTAAACATGCTGCAAAACAGTCTTAGAAATAGCGATCATACATGTACAAAGCCTGACTAGACAATACCCATATCAACATGTCTACTTCTTTTACATGAACATAGATACATTAACATGGAATACAACAGTGATACCAGTCCTCTGTTACCCTTTGTACATGGCCAAATATACAAACTTGTTTTTTTTTCATCTCCACCAAACGTATCGCGACATGATAAAACCAAGGACAGAAAGGAAGTTCCAGTGACTGCACAAAACTGCGCGCGTATGCTACCGTGAAGCTGGCGACAGCGTGCCTACAGCGAATATCAAGGATTTCTCGACAGCGAATCATATCTAATGCTTCTGCACTCGACTGTATAGTCTTTTCTCGTTACAAACCTTCTTCAGATTCATGAGACCGCTCTTCGAAGAGCGTTTACTTTCTGTACAAACAGGCGCATGAAATAACAGGTAGGGTCTTTGTACATGAACCAGAGCATTGTTACACGGATATTCAGGCAATCTTCCTCATTGCTAACTTTTCCTCAGTACTTTGCTGCAGTTACATAGATTGTTTGAATCCCATTTCCCAAATTCCTTGATTATCGTAGAGCATATGCGCTGCTCGTGATTTTTTAAAGAGCTTATTGTTGTATCGACCGAAAGAACTGCAATTACGAGAATGCAGCAAAAAAAGTAAAGCTCATGCGTCTCGACTCAATGTTTTACTTCAGTTTTCTTTCATCGAGATTTTCTGTGTCACTGAAGAACGAAGCGTAATGCAAAAAGCGCTCAAAAACAACAGTTGTTGCCATTTAGCAGTTTAGGTACTATAGTATCAGATACACTGTGTCGCGGAGGCTCTCGTGCTAATTCACCGATTTACAGCAGTGAGACCTGTACTCGCTTTCTGAAAGCTGCCCGAGCCACTGGATTTACTGCTGAGGCGTGCTCTTAGTAGCACCCTCAGGTATTCGAATTCGCGAAGGGGTTTGGACGAGATTTCTATACCTTCACAATTTCTAGCGTCAGCGCTGCTTTAGAAACCGCAAAACACGTAGGAGAAGCCCCACCTTTTTCATAAAAAAGGAACGCTGAGTAGCTAGGTGCCGCACTGTGCCTCATCCTAAAAAAATGATTTCGCTCAATAATAAAAAATCAGAGCCAGACTTCACGTGAACCTGACCTTTCGGGCACCCTATACTCACGTGATGGGTCGTTCGAGTTGCAAAGTCTAAATTTAGTGATGAAATTCATGAGCCACTCAGCAGGCACTTTAAAGAATGACGTTTCGGGAGTGCTTCGGCTCATATGGTCACAAATCATTGTGAACTGCAGAGTCGTAGCGCTCCCGAAACGTCCCTCTTTTTTGACCAAGGGTCTGTGACGAGTGAAATTCTTAGGCCATGTTTCCTGACCATGCGGTATGCCTTCAATTAAACCTAATTCATGTCAACTTTTATATGCACATCTCACACACAAAGCTCACAGATTCATTTTCCTTTCGCTTATAAAAGCCTTTCCAATGATGCCAGCATTTTGATTAAATACAATGTTCATGATTACAATATCTTGGCATGACGGGGAGCACTATTGGATTGGTTTTCTGTAGGGGCTCGCAGCCATATACAGTGAGCATGGGCGACGTGTATAAGACCGGAGTAACAGTAAAGGTTCGCCGAAAAGTCTTGCCTTTACGTTGAGTCTTGTGTAGAAGGTCGCACTAATGTCCACTGAAAGCACTGCAATAGTACAAGATGTTGACGAAACTTTGTAGCTGACACGGCACCCGCTTGTTTCCAAAACGCAGAATGTGTCAAGATGCGATGACGCACTGTGCGTAGGATCACGGATTGAGGCACATCCTCTCTACAGACGAAGGTAAGATCCTGGAGGGGCTGCTCGAGGGCAGGATTGTGCTCGCAAAACGTGACGGGCGCATAGGATTTCGTGTGGAAGCCCTCCGAAACTATATGGTGTCATTCATATTGGTTGGATGTGCAGGAACAGTGATGGAAACTAACCAGGCTTCGTAGTTGCTTGGCTCAGTTGATTTGCCAGCCTGGGAAATGGTCAGATGGTTACTAAACATCTTTCGTCATTGGCACGCTTCACGTATCAGTTGTCAGCCCTGCACCAAGTGCAGTGCGCACACATACTGGCTTCTTGCTATAATCCTCAGCTGGTCATGTACATAAACAAGAACCATTTCCACGTAAATGCACAGCCCATGCTGTCCGATGTCCAGGAAACACGATGTAACTTTCCTGGTCTTGAAGGCGCACTTGTACACTTGAGTTTTTTGAACAACAAACACTCTCTTAAAAACAGTGACTATTTACTGGTCCCTTTCAGAACCGCGGAGTTTCCTGTGCTCCTAAGTTCAGAGCAACAGACTTTACCGTCGAAGAAACATTCCCATCACATAACACACTAAAAGCAGCGGCTTCTCCCTTTGGAAAGGTTGTCGTCGTTGAGTCATGTCGCCGTTACTGGCGTCGATTAAATCGGTCGCAGACTGTCAAATAGTAGGCTTACGCCTCCCGTTTAGAAATGTGTAGGCCATCCTTTTCAGCCACGCACAGCATGCGAATTATTGCGCCAGAGCCCTGGCGAGAGTCTTGACTATTCCACTGGCATTTCAACCTTTCAAAACGAGCCTGTTACCGAGTGCGCGGTTCCACGTTGGCAGCTCACGACGCGAGAAGAGAATTCACCGTCTGGGCGGGGTTCACGGTGATTGCTGCTGAACGTTCCTGGACTGCACCCTGGGCGGAGTGGGGTACCTGTTGGCCAGCACGGCGAACGTCACGGCCAGCGAGCAGAGGCCCGCAGCAATGGCACCCAGACCAGTCTCTGTGGCAGCAAGCACAGAGATGAGCGACGATCCTTCGTCCCTGAGCGCCAGGGCGCCCAGCACCACCATGGTGAGGCATCCTGCGCAGGATGTCACGCACAGCAGCACGTAGCAGGAAGGCTTGCAGCGGTGACTGGCCATGCGGGAGCCGGCAATCCCGTTGAGCAAGGCACAGGCGCCAGCCGGGATGCCCCAGCCCAGGTGTAGCTTGTGCTGACCACGCACGAAACACCCCGTCAGCCCGAGTGCGGCCAAGAAGCCGCCCGTGATTGCAAGAAAGACGGAGACGGCGAGCAGCGCTTTGCCCGACGTGGCCTGCGGTTCGACGGAGACCGAGCGCGCCGTACTGAGCTTGGCGCGTCGGCCGGGCTGGGACCACACCGCGGCGTGCATTGCTTCGGCGCTCCCGTGCGACTCTGACGCCGGCCGGGGCCGATCTCCGGTCCCTCGCCCACGCGACGCTCCGCCGAACCCCGCGTCGACAGTGCGCGCGCGCGCAGATCGCAGCGCCGCGGATCGGGCTGCGGCCGCAACACCTGATGCGCTCGACGCAAGACAGAAAGAGACGCCGCGCGTGTGCGGATTTCTCTCTATTTTGGTTTCATTTTTGCGTTCTGCGAGGAACTACTTTGGGCGCGCGGAAGAAACGTTGAGCGAGCGAAGAGCGGTTTTCTGCGTTCGGAGGGATTTTGTGGCCGGCAGGAAGAGGCTCTTCTATTTAGCTCTGCGACGAATGCCGGAGGAGCGATGCGGTAGTGAAATATCATCCAGGAGCTTGCCTATGTGAGAAAATGGAGAGACGAAAACGCTGAAAAGGATTGCTAGCATCTTCACATCATAAATATTTTGCTTGTATCGCACGTCAGGCACCTCCGGCTTCCGCTTTCAATGCCGCGGTTTGTTTTCCTCTTACGCATTGGATCCGCTTTATTTCGCAGTCCCACAGCACTTTGTTCTTGGTACCAAGTTTTCACCTTTTGTTCCATTCATCTGGTTAGAGTTGCCCTATTTAGCATTTTGGACGTTCTTTTATTTACAATTTTCGTCGGCTGAAATGTGGTAAAAGCACGTTCGGCGACGAGAAATTCACTGTGGAAAAGTAACGCAGTTTTCTAGGTATTGAAGATAACTTTGCCTTCCTCCTCACTGACATTAACTTTAATGCGCCGTAAGGCTATTTCCTTTGCCTACAGTTTAATTTGCCTACAAAACTAAGTAACATAACTTTGAATATGCGGCGGCCTACAATGAATTGAGCTATTTGTTTCTGCAGATTATCCGCAACTCAGCCTCAATCGCCGCTGTGTCTCAGTGGCTATGGCATTCGCCCATTGAGCCTGAGATCGTGGGCTTGAATCCTGATCATGGCGGCCACTTTGGGATAGAGGCGAAAAGAAATCCGCCGTAGTTCAGTGCCACGCGAGCATATGTTAAATGACCGTGCATTGTTGAATTTAACCTCAAGACCTCCGCCACAGCTTCTCTAGTAGCACATCTGGTACTGAAAAACGTCAAATCGCACACACAATCCAGGTCCCTGCATGCGTGTAATAGCTGCAATAATTGGCAAATGACTCGAAGCGAGAGAACACTTGTACGAAATTTTTTCAGCGGTATAAGTCCTAGTGGGATATCTCCTACTGCATTGCCTGCCTTTCTGCATGAGGGATTTCGTCCTAAAAAATCTTTGTGGCTTACCCCTAACCTATTATGACCAAAACATCACCAAAATCAGTGCCAAAACCATACGAAAGCTATGGCATGTTCATCCTAGCCCCCGTAACCAGCTTGTTCATGTCCGTAGTAAGGTATATTTCACATTCGGTCAGTCTCGGGGAGAAATCGCAACTAAACTGTTTTGGCACAATGGCGAAATCCTTAAAAGAAGTCGGACAGCTTGTTCCACATATTTATGACCGAAAAGCATGCGTTATGCCTGTATCAATGCATTAAAGGCCGAAATGCTCCTTCCTCTCTTCACAATATCAGGCGACTGGGCACGAGCTGGAGCTGCAATAAACGGTTTTCTTAGAACTCGCGTCCCGTAAACTTTTGTCCCCAGTAGCACGCATACTGATGCAATTTAAGCGCAGATTAAATGAGCTCAGGTGGTCGAAGTTTATCATTCCCTCCTTCTTAGCTTTACTCAGTGTGTGGTCAACCCAGGAGTCAGACATTTGCTGTCTCTTTACTTTCCGCAGAAAACAATTTGAATACGTTTGATGCTGACAGCCACGACTCCCCATTAGCCGAGAACCTAAGTCTAGAGATAGTGCTCTAAAATCTCGTCCACCAACGGTCGTACTGTAGCCGTAGGAGCCATGCGCTGTCTACGGTCATAAGCGTATTGGGTTCAGGACTCAACACAGGCGGTGTGTCGCCTAGGCTCGACCATGTGCTGTAATTTCCGTTATAATGGCGGCCCTTGGTTTATAGCCGGCAGAGCTAAATTTTGGCTGATATAAATGCTATTTTTACCAGATTAGCCGCATGAAGTACGTATTACGTACGGAAGGGCCTTAGATGTAATCGCGCAAGATAATTTGTGCATACACGTTCATTAACAATCTTTGTTACGTTATTAATCGCGCGTCAGAGTCAGCTATAAAGCGCTCTCCATTGTGAAAAATAGTCCCCACATTTTATACGCTTCAGACTAAGAAGACAGCTTTGAGTAGGATCAATATGTCGAAAAAAAAGGTCTGGTTTATACAGTGTGAGAAAACTCACCATTGCATACAGTGTCATCCCTGCGACTCTTCTTATTGGGCACTGGCGACCACAACCAGCTTATGCGAAGCCGACTGGTCGAAACGAAAAGCGGGTTTCATCTCTCTCCTGTCTGTCAGTTCACTTCGACAGCGGTT
The DNA here is from genome assembly GCF_052857255.1 of Amblyomma americanum. Taxonomy (NCBI): domain Eukaryota; kingdom Metazoa; phylum Arthropoda; class Arachnida; order Ixodida; family Ixodidae; genus Amblyomma; species Amblyomma americanum. Next base: position 125,601,177 of record NC_135502.1, on the reverse strand, counting down.
GTTTCGCTGCCTAATATTCAAGTTATATCTCTTCAGAAAGGGAGGTGGCAATGATACGCAACCTGCATTATATTCATTACGTTTCTTATCTCCTTCGCAACAGAGATACCAGCCACTGCCTTTAAGCACACGTGCAACCGGTCAGCGACGTAAGCGCATCAGAAGTACATCTCTAAGGTTAGTGAACTTCGCGATAGAATCGCGTTGAGCATTTCATGGCATAATGAAACACATGGGACAGAAAACGGAATAACGTATAATCGGTGCCAATATGTGGTCCGCACTGTGTAAACTTATATACATGTGAGGCACGGCGAATCTGCGCCCAAGTTTGCTGTATTTACATGGTGCGGAGAGCGAGCAGGATTCACCTGATGGAGCTAACTCGGGGGTAGTACGACCTGCTGGCGAAACTAAAATGGGCTGGTATTGAAGTGCTCAATGACTTTCTAAGGCTATGGGTGTTCAGCCCGAATGTTGGGGCTTTATCCAAGAAAAAATATTATTCGCCCCTTTCTTTCCTCCCATATTTTCTCTCCAATTATTTTTCTGGCTTTCACACTTCATTCATGAATTCAGCTCTGTTCCCGCCTTTGTCAAACGCGCAGTTTGGTGTCTGCAGTTTCTTTTTTCTTTACCCTCGATGCCCAAAACTCAAAGCGCTGGTGTGTCGACGACAGCCTTTTACTGCTCCGCATGCTTCCATTTCTCCTTTTCCCCCTCCGGTGGGCATTAAGACTCTCGCTGGCCATACCGACGGTACCATCGACTGCTTTCGCTGTCCATTCCGTCGATGCGCGACATTTTCGTGGGTGCTATCGCTAGGGCATTAAAACCTCCTGCACATTTCGTGGAATTCTAGGTTCTTAAAGCATTCAGACGAAACAGTGAGACGTAGAGAATAAGCACCTTTTGCCTCCGTTCCTCTTTCAATAGCTGTAATGGGCACGGCGGTAAAAGAGCGGTTTCCCACAGGCGGGCAAAACTTGAAGCGCGGAGTTCCTTTCAGCTAAAATGATCAAATGAAAAGTTAGTGCATTTTCTGAACGAACTAAGGAGATATCGGGAATGAAGCAGCTCAAATAATTCTACCTATTGATAGCATCGCCATAGCGGACTCCTATTCCTGCGCTCTCACTTCACGGACGTATTCCAAAGAGATTGTATAGGGTACCATTTCCGAAGGAAAATGGCTGCTGGGGTGAGTGAGCCTTCAAAGCGAGATAGCGTCTAGCAACAGAAAAAGTAATTCTGAAGCTAAGGATTCAGAGCCAGTTACAGAGCGGGAAAATTCTCTTGTTCTTGCGTCGAATGCGGGACATCAAAAGAAAAATGAGAAGATTGGTAACGTTTTATTTATACCAGGCGTGATATTAAGCGTGAGTTGCATCAACCCTAAGGAAGGAAAAACTAATGTATAATGGTCACGATGCAGAGCGCAGTTTTCAGTCAGAGCAGTTTCTTTAAAACAGAAGTAACCAGTCGTTGCCTACAGGCAAAGCAGACGGTGCCGTGCTTCATCATTCGTAGGGAGGCGCAGGGATGCCACGAAGATGAGATTTCGTTTGGAGGTGTAAAAGTAGGACACAAACGACAGGACCAGCGACAGGTGCACAACAAGTTTGTCCGAGGACATTCTTACAGGATTGTTGGTACTTATTTGGTTTGTTGGTTCTTACAGGTCACAAGTCAACTTCGTTTCTTGTGTCCTCGTCTTTTTGCGCTAGAAATTCGGCAAACAAATTTGTGTTCTACTTCTGGTCTCTTTCGTCGCGCCGTTTTATTACATCTTAAAGCATGAACCGACTAGCCCATGAAAGAGTTCTACATGTGGTTTCGTATCTGGCTTGACTCTTGTTAGTCGTTAAATGTCGAGTCACCCGTAATAATGCGATTATTATCACCGTAGACCCATAAGGAATGATCTGTTTCTATAAAAGCCTAATATTTGATCAATTTATTCAAAAAGTAAAAACGGCACTATTAAAGGAAATTCCCTCTGCGCGCATAGGAAAGCATCGTGGCGCAGCTGCCGATTCACAGGCAGAATACACGTTGTAGGCGCAACACAAGCCAATGTGAATAAGAAAACTCGTCTTGCCGGCATTCTCGCGGTAGATGAGGTGTTATTTGAATCAACGAATGAATGAATGAACATTATTTTCTCGTCATAGTGACAGGAGACTGGTACTAAAGGTACCAATGACCTGACGAAATGTCCGAGCCCCCTACAGTGAACAGTTTCGACAGCAGTGATAAGAGAAGGAAATAGATATAAAAGGCAAAAGTACAGAATTTACACAAGTACAAACATATTACACATGCAATACGCAATGCACAGCCAAAATGCACACATAGCACAACTGCACTGTATATATTCATTTTTTTAACGAATATACGTGCATACAAACAAAGAGAAATGGAACACAATGACACTGATCAAGAAAAGGAAACAACATCGGTGAGTAGCAATGCGGTTAACTCTTTTTTGAAAGTACCCAGTGGAGCACTAAAGTCTGACAGCTCCTCAACCTGGTTTAATATTTCAATTGACTTAAATAAAAATATATGCTTTCCATAATTTGTTCTTGTTTTCGGCTTGTGTCGGATGTTTCGCCGTAGAAGGTGCCGAGATGTGTCTGGATTAAATGTTTCAGAGAATAATTTTTGTTTGTGTACAGTAAGCAGAAGCTCCTTATAATAAATTTTGTCTCCGCGAAGTAGTGAATAACGCTGGAATAATGGAGCTGTTGCAAGATCTGCGTAAGGACCATGGTAATTGCTGTATATACGAAGAATGCGTTTTTGTAAAAGAATTAGCTTGTTGTAGTTCGTTGTTGTTGCTGCTCCCCATACCAGGATCCCATAGCACAGCTTTGAATAAAAAAGACACTGTATAACTGTTGTTTGTGCCAAAAGGAATTAGGTGGGGTATTCTTTTAATAATACCTACGGATTTACAAAGATCATTGCATAACCTGCTTATATGTGAACGCCACGATAAATGTTCATCAAGCCATACGCCTAAGAATTTTTGTTCGTTAACGAAGGTAATTTCCGTGTCATTAAAATATAAGTTAATGTCACTATGCGTGTTTTTGTTACGAGGCCTGAATAAAATCTATGTTGTTTTTGCTGTAATGAGTTCTAGGCTGTTTTTGCTCAGCCATTCTGACAGATGATTTAGATAAGTATTTGCGCTGAAAGCAAGTTCGGAAATGTCACTGGATGCAAAAAATACATTGGTATCATCGGCATACATTGCCAAGTCTGGTGAGTCAGGTTGTCGTACAATGGCATTTACGTATATAAGAAACAATGGTGGGTCCAGTTTCGAGCCCTGAGGTACACTTTTTATTAAATTGGCTTCGATTCGTTAAATACCTTCTTATTAAATAACGAGCAATGCCACGTGTCCCGTTGATTTCTAATTTTTGTAATAGTATTTTATGATCGAGTGAGTCAAAATCCTTTCTTGAGTCTAAAGAGAGTCCGAGTGTAATGTGTTGTTTTTTAATATTTTTAAATATTTTGTCTTTAATACTAAGGGCTTGTTCGGCCGACTTATCTTTTTGAAAGCCATATTGGCACTTTGAGATCACATCGTGTTTAACGAAAAATGACCGCAGCCTGTCAAATATCACACTTTCAAAAAGCTTTGAGAATATATTTAAGACAGATATTGGTCGGTAGTTTGAGACTAGATCCTTCGCACCGCCTTTATGGATTGGTGTCACTCGCGTAGTTTTTAAGGCCTTTGGAAAAACTCCTGAAGATATTGACATGTTAACAATGTAAGCTAGAACTTCATTTATTTCGTTTGAGACGCACTTACTCGGCTCCGGCAGAATTCCGTCGGGTCCGGGCGAGGCAGTACTTTTCAGTTTGTCTATTAAATTCCGTGTCTCTGCGCTGTCTGTGGGCTGCATGAAGACAGTGCTAGTCACTGATGTGATATCGATTGCATGAGCCACTTTAATTACCTGCTTTTGAAGCACATGATCCAGCTTGCAGGAAAATTTCGTTCATGCTTGTGACTTGGCTTTTGATCAGATACGGTGTTTGCGACCTGATACTTGACTTTCTACTTGTTATTTTATTCACAGCATCCCATATCACTTTCAGTTCATTGCGTATGTCTGAGAACAGCTGTTCGTAGTACTCTTTTTTTAACTTTTTGAGTTTGCTTTGATGCTGGTTCCTGAATTTTATTAAAAGCTGCAAACTGTTCTTCATCTCTTGTTTTTTACAAAAAAGTGATACATCGTATTTTTCTTTTTATGTCATTATATGGACGACAGTTTATCCAAGGTTTTCGTACCTTCTTATTTCTGCTTCGTTCGCTCCGTAACGGGAAAGCTGCGTCGTAGGATCTTTTTATGTTTGCAAGAAAGACTTCAAAAGCTGTAGTAACATCGCGTTTTTTGTATACCACCTGCCAGTCTTTCGCTGCAATTAATTCCCGAAAGTGTTCTAGCGAACACTCGTTTATCATTCGGCCGTAAAAAGGCGCACGGAAAGCACGGTTGTATGATGCGAAATTCGTAATAGAAGATAGCGGTAGATGGTCGCTTATGTCAACTGCAAGCACACCTGTAATTATATCCTCATCATTTATGTTGGTGACGCAAATGTCAATTGAAGTATCACTGTTCTTTGTGACTCGGGTTGGAAATGTAAGATGGTTAGTGCAGGCGTGGCAAGCTAGAAGTGATTTCAGTTCCCACGCTCATGTATTCAGTGAGCTCATGTCTATGTTTACATCTCTCATGATTATCACAGGTTCATTACTAGCGCCGCCATGATAAAGCACTGTATCTAAAAAAACAGCAAAATTTTTCTTTTTCGCCAGTAGGGGGTCTATAGACGGCCGATACCGTGGCCTTCCCTACATGTACTGTAAGGCATTCCACGTCGTCAGTAACTACGAAGAATTTGAACACTACGGTAAAACTTATTCCTTCTTTTATGTATATAGCCACACCTCCTCCCCTTTTATTGCTTCTAGTTAAGTGCTGCGAGCGATAACCATTAAAATAAAGCATGCGATCATTTATAGATAGCCACGTTCCTGTGAAAAGTACAAGGTCAAATTTAATTGTTATTGATGCCATCAATTTCTGTATCTCATCATCTTTACACTCCTGGCGTTAATATGCATGACCGAAAAACTTTTTAAACCTGTAGTTTCTTCATTGCGGCAAGATATGTCATAATAAGAGTCGCTGATCGATGGTACTGTCTTAATGAATAATTTTCAAAGCATTGAAAAAATGCCTAAGTGCCTATTCAATCTCGGATGTCATCTTTGCCATGTCATTTTGGGAAGCTATCCGGATGATCTTTGAAGTCTAGTTTTTTTCGTGCCAACAACCACCCTTTTGAAGTCGAGGCGGACTGCCAGTTTACCTCGGATTTTTTCTTGCGCGCAGCTGCGAGCAGTTTCCTGATTTATTTGTGTGTCTAGTTTTCATTTACATACACAGAGTTCTTCGAATCCACACCGAGTTCTTTGCATGTCAGCCATTTCTTTCGGGCCTTAGCGAATACTTCATTGCGCTTTGTTCGTCGAACGAAGCTAACCACACTGCCGTGAACATCTGCTTTATGTGTCGGGACATCAATGTCACTTTCTTGAATACTTTCTTTAAGGGCTTCACTTATTTTTTCAACTATGTTCAAGGCGTCATCTGTTTCACATTATTTTAGGAATCCCCTTGATTTCAAGGTTGTTCATTTAGGAAACTGGCAAAGATGGTGGCGCCAGCTTTCTCTCAAGATAAAAATGAGAAACTATATTATGTAGACAGCTTTCTTGAAAGAATCCCTCTTAGCACATCACGTCGTGTTTATATACCATTCTTCACGACATACATCAAATACCAGTATTCGTTCTGATCATCGCAAATTTGTTAACGGCAAGAAGATGGCCTCTCCTGCTGACGTGGAATTAACCCTGTCCTGAGCCAGCTGCGCCCACCTTAGCTCCGCGTACTTCCTAACCTCTTCGCGTGGTCTGCCGCCTCATTTGGCAGCTTGCTGTGATGAGCCGCTTGAATTGCGTCATACGTTGGAATTGAAAGAACGTAGTCGCAGACTAACGACAGCCTCAGTAACAGAGTGTTTACTTGGACGAACTGGCAATAGAACAAGCCGCAGTAGGAATCACGAAGACGCTGTCATGTCGTTCAGAACCGGAATATCTCAAGGGCAGTTTTGTGCTTGCTACGTGGCCGGTGAAGCGGCTTCCTTCGCCCCTGGGCCTTCTAATCGGTTACTTCGTGCACGCTGTGGACGTAGTTGCAAACTACCTGTTTCTATTTTAAAGTACGCGGTCTTGCAGACATGGCCACGCATGTATGACGTTTAGGTGTGAAGCACGATGGAAGCGCGTGGTCTTCCACGTTTTCTTCGCAGTGGAAAGGAAGGCTGATACGATTTTGCAACTGCTGAAAAATATCTGAGAAGTACAACATGCATGCACCATCACCTCTCATTTTATTGTTCCCGCTGCGGTGGCTCAGTTGTAACGGCGCTCGGCTATTGATCTGAACGACGCGTGTTCGATCCCGGCCACGGCGGTCGAATTTCGATGGAGGCGAAATATAGAGGCTCGTGTACTGTGCGATATGAGCGCACGTTAAATAACCCCAAGTGGTCGAAATTTCGGGAGCTCTTCAATACGGCGTCCCTCATAACCTGAGTCGCTTTGGGAGGTTAAACCCCCATATACCAAACCATAATTTTATAAATGCGAAAGCATTAGATGGCTCTGTCCCGAGTTTCGTGTCAGCAAAACATTCTCCTAACGGTTACGCCGTTCCGTGCAGATAAATGTGCAAAAATTTGATTGTGTTAGATAGTGCGTGCCGAGATCTCGCTGTGGAAAACATTCGGTTGATGAATTTTAATTACTTAATTGTACTTCGACGACACACTAGCCACTGACGTCGACATGGATGCCAAAACGGACACAGACATAGACATAAAACCTGGACGTGAAAACTAAAAAAAACAAATATTAAAATTAAAAAATAAAAACAAGAAAATTTCAAAAAATCATTCAAAATAAAAAGGAAAAAGAACAAAAATACACGAAAAAATTAGATCGCGTTCTGGCGTCGCGGAAAAAACCCGCTAACTAGAAAGTTCCATGCTTTCGCATTCCTCCACGTAAGCAGACTTAAGTGCCGTCACAATATTTTTGAGTAAAGAAAAGCGTTTTCTCAGCGCGTGTAGTCATGTCGTTAGGCGCCGCCCCGCAACGCCCGGTATTAGCGCCTTTCATTGGAGCGCTCGTTCTACGCAATGAAGCTGTTGAGTACAAATGCGATAGGCAGCTAAATTTTTATTAACGTAAAGCGCGCTTCCGCGAGAAATATGTTCAGCCAGCTGATGTGTGTTCGTCAGGATTGTGGGTGCATTTCCTGCCTGTAGCTTTAGCCGCCGGGCAGAAGAATACGGTTCGTCGGAACGTACCTTGCTTCTGTTCCACTTAGAACCCACAGGAATCAATTCACACACGCGTAAGTCGCAATCACCAAAGCAGCGTCCATCACAACGGTCGTCTGGTAACCGTACTTAGAGCATAGTTTGCACGTCATGGCCTTGCCAAAGCTTAGACGCATCCCGATTCTCCAGGGATGTGCACCGTTGAATACATTCACTGAACGCGTATTGAGCAGCGAGAGGCAACAGGACATCTCAAAAGAAAGTACGTCCTCCCCGCTGGAGCTCTAAGCAGTGAGGTGACAGCACCGTCAACGAAAATGATAGACCCCCTTCCGTGGGCATATACGACAAATAACTGCAAACAGGACGAACAAGGTCCATCGTAAAGCAAGGCGAAAAAAAAAAAACGAACGGTAGTTAATTTAAGTCCAGGAACGTGTATAGCTCACCCGGACGCATCAGTCTTTTAGGAAAGGGTGGAATAAGGGCGGCTACTGGCTCGTCACTTTAATAATTATTCACAGATTAGAAATAAGTCTCGGACCAAAGTCGAGAGTTCGACGAAAACTCGTCTGGTCGGGGACAAACATGTTGACGAAGAAGAAGGAGCGCCGACCAAAGAAAACAAAAAACAAAAACAGACGTTTCGGCTCCCGTACGGGAGCCTTGTTCAAGGAGCGCCGACCAAAGAAAACAAAAAACAAAAACAGACGTTTCGGCTCCCGTACGTTCGATTCCATCGATCACGGATCGTGTTGAACGCCATTGCAAGAAGGTCCGGGTGGTCCGAGACTTGACGAAGAAGAAACAAAAACAGACGTTTCGGCTCCCGTACGGGATCGATGGAATCCGTGATCGATGGAATCGAATTTAGGGAAAATTTAGGGGAATTATTTAGGGGATACCGCCAGCGGGGGGGGAGATTTGCAATAAGGGAGTAAATACTCATTGGCATGCAGCAAAGCGCAGCCATACGGCTACAAATCAATTGTCTTAAAGTAATTAAATACCTACACCATTATTTTCCACTGACGAAAGTCACAAAAAATAGAAACATTTTCTTGCGCTTGCCTTGGTTTCATTCATATTGTGACGTAGCAGTTGGAGATGGGAGCTCGAGCCTAGACATTGGAGTAACGCCAGCACCGAGAAGCGCTCCGAAGCGGCCAGAGAGGAATGCCAGTTTCTTCACTAAAGCCACTAGCGCGGCTCACGGTCTACGTGCCGAGCAGTCGCCGAGCGGCCACTGCTGCACACGCGGCAATATGCACCTCATAACAGTCCACTATTTCTTTACCCTGGTCTGCTCAATAGCTTAATGGGAGCCTCAGTACTGGCAGTCTTGATGCCTTAGGTATTCTAAGAGGGCTAAGATGGTCCTCGCACAGGTTTCCCTTTTACCGCTTGATCAGAGGCGTACCACATCAGAAAAAGAGGAAAACAGTGTGTCAGCGATACATCTGTGAACCTTGTTAAGGCTGAGATTGTATATCTTGAACGGTTTTGTTGATCGCACGTGAGATTTCTGTCTGCGCATGCCTAGGTTTTCCTGTATATTTGCTCGCTTTTCAAGAAAGTCAGATGAAGTTAGCGCTCGTCCTACGTAGTTCTTCAACTGTGTGTGTTTTTCGGCGCTACTGTTTTCCTTTCTGATCTTACTGCGTCCGCCGCTATGAATGAGGGTGGCGCTGATATATATATATATATATATATATATATATATATATATATATATTTTACGGTGTGGGATGCCACGGGGTGGCCACGGGCCCGCCCAGAGAAATATAGCAGCAGTACGGAGGAGAGCCGGCGAAGCACGACCGGCGGCGGCCAAGCTTTCTCGTTCTATCTCCCTCGTGCTAGAGCCGCGCGCTCGCCACTCGCGCTCGCTCTCCGCCTCTTCTTTTATTCCCGTATCACCTTTCCACCGGGGGGGGGGGGGGGGGGGGCGGAGAAGTCAGGCCGTGCTTTGATACAGGGTTTCCTGGGGCGATGCAATGTGGGCTCGCAGATAGGAAACGGTCACACTCTTCGTTGAATTCGAAGTGTGTGAGCTGGGCGAAGGTGTCTGCAGTCGCCGAAGAAGGTCCCACACCGGTTAGGCTAACTTCAGGGAGTTTTATGCATATTGAGCGGCGATTCGTTTATGGGACTGTATTGCGTGGGGAAGGCATGGAGCCAGCAGGCGACGACGGCACTGATGAGGACCCGGTAGCTAAGTCGGAGTCACCGCAGGCGCCGTAGACATATCGCTTCATGTTTGAAACATGCTCTGGGAAAATGTGGTGCACACCGCATGGTCGATGCTCTGGCAGGTCTTCGAGGCGGTATGTCACGGGGCCGAGTCGGGCAACGACACGGTAAGGGCCGCGGTATCGGGGCAAGAGCTTTGCGGCACGGCCAGTCGCACGGATGGTGCGGCGAACGAGGACCAAGTCACCGGGCCGGAAGGGGGGATGTGGTGGTGCTGCCGCGTTGGCCGCTTGCACACGCGCGTGAGCCGTGAGGAGGTTGCGCTGGGCGTCGAGGCGGGCGGAATGAAGTCGTTGAGCAGATTCAGTTGGTGACGCAGTGGGATGGGGAAGGCCCAACTGCGCGTCGAGAGGGATGGAGGGCGTTCTGCCATAGACGACTGAGAACGGCGTCACATGCGTTGTTTCTTGCGCTGCAGTGTTGACTGCAAAAGCTGCAGCAGAAACAAAACGATCCCAGTTTGTGTGGGACGGAGCGACGTAGGATGCGAGTATATCCGTGAGGGTACGGTTAACACGCTCCACGAGGCCATTGCACTGCGGATGATTGACGGATGTAGTGGAATGCGCAATGCCGAAGGAGCGGAGGGCTCGCTCGAAATCATGGGACATAAAGCAGCTCCCACGGTCCGTGATGAGGCGCCGGGGAACACCGTGCCGAAGAACGAGATGCTGTTCCACAAACGCGACGGCATGAGCGGACGACGTGTCTGGAACGGGCAGTGCTTCAACCCACTTGGAGAAGTAGTCGATCGCAACCAGAACATACCGGTTGCCGGCACGCGTCTTCGGAAACGGGCCCAAATGATCCAGTCCAACCAGCTCGAAAGGTGAACTTGGTGGCGAAAAAGCCTGTGGGGGTGGCTTGGGTACACCTGTGGACGGTTTTCTGTACTGGCATGTCTGGCAGGACGCCACGTGTTCCTTGACATCTCTGGACATATTAGGCCACCAAAACCGCTCCGACACTAGTGCGTAGGTCTTGCCGCGACCAAGGTGACCAGCCGTGGGAGCGTCGTGTAAGCCGCGCAAGATTTGCGACCGCAGTGTTGCCGGCACAACTGGCAACCAGACGGGTGGTCGACCACGGAGCCGCTTCACATGACGCAAGAGGTCGTCCTTCATTCGATAGACCCGGCGTAGTTGGCGGAGGCCTGCGCCGGCGGCGGTGCCAAGGGAGTGGATTATGGCAGCAATGGCGGGATCTTGCGTTTGTGCAGTCCTCAGGTCCGTCAAAGTCGTCACGGAACAGGGGTGGCGAGAAAGGAAATCGGCATCTTGATGGGCAGAGCCGCGCCGATGCACTATTGTGAAATTGTACTCTTGAAGTTGCAGGGACCAGCGTGCAATCTTGGCATTCAAATGTTTGGCGGACTGCAGCCAAGTGAGAGCGCTATTGTCCGTGACTATGGGGAAGTGACGGCCGTACAGGTAGGGACGGAACTTCTCGACGGCCCAGACAACGGCGAGGCACTCGAGTTCTGAAGAGTGGCGGCGGCGCTCAACGTCGGAAAGCTGGCGGCTGGCATAAGCTAGGACTTTGTGGTCACCAGACTCGTCTTCTTGCAGGAGGACAGCGCCGAGCCCATCTTGGCTGGCATCCGTGTGGAGGACGATGGGGGCCGATTCGTCGTAATGGGCCAATGTAGGAGGCTCGAGGAGGGCGTGCTTGACGTCAAGAAACGCGAGCTGTTGGGCCTGCGTCCAACTCCACGGTGCATTCTTCTTCAGCAGGGCGGTCAATGGAGCGCTGTGCTTGGCAAAGTCCGGAATGAAACGACGGAAATACGAAGCAAATCCAAGGAAACTTTTGAGCTCCTTGGCGGTGGTGGGAGCTTCGTAAGCTGTAAGCGCTTTTAGCTTTTCAGGGTCGGGACGGATGCCATGCCGGCTCACAACGTGACCCAAGTACGTCACCTCCGCGAAACCGAAGAAACATTTTTTTGGTTTTAAGCGAAGCCCAGCAGAGGTAAGGGCTTCGAGGACGAGTTTGAGGTGTCTCTGGTGTTCTTCAAATGTAGCCGCGTAGGCAATTACGTCATCCAGGTAGACCAACGCCATAGTCCAATTCAAATGGCCTAAGACTCGGTCCATGAGACGCTGGAAGGTGGCTGGAGCGTTCGAGAGACCGAAGGGCATACGGTTGAACTGGTAAAGGCCGTCGGGAGTCACGAAAGCCGTCTTTTCCGCATCATCGGGGTGAACAGGCACCTGCCAGTAGCCCGAGAGCAGATCTAGCGTGGAAAAATAACGGGCCCCCTTCAGGCGGTCAAGCGCATCGTCGAGGCGAGGCAGCGGGTACACGTCGCAATTAGTAATAGCATTTAGCTTCCGATAGTCAACGCAGAAGCGGAATGTTCCATCCTTCTTGCGCACAAGGACGACAGGGGAGGACCAAGGGCTACAAGAAGGGGCAATGATTCCCTGGTCAAGCATGTCGCACACGTGCTGCTGGATGACTCTCCGTTCGGCTGGCGCTACACGGCGAGGTTGGTGATGAACGGGCCCGCGGTTTTCGGTGTTGATCCGGTGTTGAGCCCAGGAAGTGCACCCAAGTTCACCGGCGCTGAAAGCAAGGCAACTGCGATGCTCGAGCAGCAAGGTCTTCAGAGAGGCGAGCTCCGCGCAGGTCAGGCTGGGTCCAAAGTTAAATTCTTCCCATGATAGGATCGCCGGCGCTGGAGGGTGGCGAGGCGGGGCTTCAGGTTGCAGAGACGCCACTGGTGATCCGGGGTCCAAAACTGAGGCTGTACCCAATTGCGTGCCGGGAGTCAGCGCGAGAGGTACGTTGCTGATGTTGAGTATAAATACGTGGGCCTCTCCTTTGAGCACAGGCAGAAGGCTTCGAGGGGAGGTCTTCTGACGGGCTGGAGCTGAACACCGGATGGGTTCGAACAGCACGTCTGCTGTGACCGGACTGTCAAGCTTGGCATACACCCACGTTGCCGCACCCGGTGGCAGGGTCACGGCGGACGCCACAGTCACGGTAGTGACGTCGAACGGCTTGACTCGACACGGCCACTTCGTCGCGAGGTCACGCAGAGATGCTGAGGCACGCTTGGTCGCCGACACCAGGGACTGCCACAGGGCGACACCGAGGCTGGAAACCCGGCTAAGCCAGCCCGGCCCACAGAGAGTTCGGCTCGCCCGTGGTTTGGTTCTAGTAAAACTAAGGACGACTCCGGCTTGCTGGCACCACCCGCACCCGAGGACCACTGGCCAAATAGGGCTGTCTGCGACAACAAACTCGGTGGAGATGGTATTTCCGAGTGCTGTCAGGTTGACGACGACACGTCCGACTTGCTCCACAGGGGTGCCGTTAAAAGCTAAGAGCCGGGTTTTGGCGGCTGGCAGAAGCAGGTGGGGCGCGTTAGCAACAAACGATTTGTGCAGTACATTGACAGCCGCTCCAGTGTCAACCAAGGCCTTTACGTGCCGGTCAAGCAGGGCGACGTCGACGAGCACGTAAGGAGCATCAGTGGTAATCGGAGCCGACGAAAGGAGGGGACGCGGAGAACGAAGGAGTGTGGGGACGCGGAGTTCCGCCAAATCGTTTCCCGACGTTGGAGGGCCGGCACAGTCCCTCGCGTAGTGTCCCCGCAGGCCGCAGCGGTAGAAGGTCATGCGGACGTCGTTACGCAGGCGTCGGATAGAGGCCGCAGTTGGGGCTGCGGACCGAGGAGCCTGCACCCGGACGCTGCGCTCGGCAGACGGTGGCGACCCCCGCGTGGCCAGCAAAGTCAATTCCGCCTCGATGGCGAGCGCCATGGCGGCGCGGACGGAATCAGGACGGCCAGAGCGGACCAAGCGCTGCACCTCGGGGAGTCGGATGGCGTCGACAAACGCCTCGGTGCCGACCAGGGCCACGGCGTTCTGAGGCGCTCCCGGCAGCGACTGCAGAGCCAGGCGCTCAATGGCGGCGGCGAGGTCCTGGTACGTCTCCCCGGGCTCTTGACGGCGGGCTCGCAGGCGGTGGTACTGCACACGGGGTTGACCTGAGGCACCATAGTGGTCGGCGAGGAGGCCCGCCAGAACAGTGCAAGAGCCCAGCTGGTCGGGCGGCACGTTCTGCAGCAGCTCGGTGGCGCGGCCCCTCAGTTTTGCAACGAGCATCCATGCCTTAATTTGCTCGTCCCAGCCTCTCGCCGCCGCAATACCGTCCAGCTGGATGCGGTAAGCATCCCACGAGATGGTGCCGTCAAATGTGGGCAATTCCACAACGTCCAACGAACACTGCGGCGAGAACGCACCCGCGCCGAGCACGCCATTGGCGGCCACGACCGCAGGCCCAGCGACGGCAGAGCCGTAAACAGCGGCGGCGGGGACGCCCAAAGGCACCTGACCTGTGCTCGGCTCGGCTGGCACCAGGCGACGGAGTTCGCGCCGGAGAGCTTCCATCTCCCCAGCCTGGGCAGTCAGACGGGCCTCCCATGCGTCCATCCGTTGGGTGACTGTATCCAGGAGGCGCTCAACACCGGCGTCCGGCTGCTGCGAAGAGCCGAGCCCCTCCGAGCGCCTAGGTCTAGCGGCGCCGGCCGCCGCGTCGTCGGCGCTATCGGCTGGTGGTGGACTCCTGTTGTCTGGCACGTCGGGTGCTTGATTCCGGGAGCGGGTGAGCGGCATGACCCCACTTCTGACACCAAAATGTTACGGTGTGGGATGCCACGGGGTGGCCACGGGCCCGCCCAGAGAAATATAGCAGCAGTACGGAGGAGAGCCGGCGAAGCCCGACCGGCGGCGGCCAAGCTTTCTCGTTCTATCTCCCTCGTGCTAGAGCCGCGCGCTCGCCGCTCGCGCTCGCTCTCCGCCTCTTCTTTTATTCCCGTATCAATATATATATCAGGGGGAAATTTTTATTCAGAAAAGCAATTGGAAGTAGCAGCTAAACAAATCGAGAAAGTAATTTTTGAGGATAGTGAAACAGAATGGACTTATACCAAATTAACTCGATTACTGGAGCTAGAGCTAGCTAAGGTGCGAGTAAAGCTAAAAGAGAAATGATGCAAACCCAAGAGTTGGTGGGATGAGGAGGTCAAGAGGGCAATAGAAAAGCGCAAGGAAGCATCCAGAGAACACAGATATTCCAAGAAGAGGGGGGAACCAAAACCCGAAGTAGACAGAAAATGGGATACCTTCATAAAGTGTAGAAGGGACGCATCCTATTTGATTAATGAGAAAATTAGAAGAAAGGGTGCCCAATGGATGTCAAAAGTAAATAAAAAGGATAGAAAAGCAGCCCAAAAATTCTGGAAACATCTAAATGCAATGAGTAATAAAACTAGGCTAGAACAAAGGTTTATTGTTACAGATGAGGGTATTCGACTAGAAGAGGATGAAGCAATAAAACACTTAGGAACAAGGATGACGAAAAAATTTTCAGCAAAGCACGTGGTACATAATTTATCGAAGGAGGATAGACCGGTTACAGCAATAGCTTCACTTGAGCAAGGAGAGTGGGAAAGGGCAGAGAAAAAGGTTCCTAGTGGCACATCAGCAGGACCAGATGGTATCCCGATTATGCTGATAAAGAAGTTAGGACCAAAATCCAAGCAAACATTAATACAGGTAGTGAACAAAATGATAGTGGATGAGAAAGTCCCCGATGAATGGCGATTAAGTAGAATGAACATGATATATAAGGGAAAGGGGGACAAAGCAGACGTAAGTAACTATCGCCCCATAACAGTGACATCTGTGGTTTACAGGGTGGTGATGCAAATTATAAAGGATAGACTGCAGGCTTGGGTGGAGAACGAGGGGGTGTTAGGGGAACTACAGAATGGGTTCGGAAAACAAAGGAGGTTGGAGGACAATCTATTTTCATTGACACAGTGTATAGAAATTGCGGAAAAAGAACATAGGCCCTTATTGCTAGCATTTCTGGATATTAGGGGAGCCTATGACAACGTTACTCAGGAGCATTTGTGGGACATATTGGGCACATTGGATGTGGAAAATGGAGTAATTAATGTTTTAAAAGATATATATAGAGGTAACAGAGTGCTCATAAAATGGGAAAAAAATGTATCAGGGCCTGTAGAGATACAGCGGGGGCTTAGACAAGGATGTCCTCTGTCCCCTTTGTAGTTCATGTTGTACCTGCAAGGTTTGGAGGCCAAGCTAGAGGGGAGCGGACTAGGCTTCAACCTATCTTTTTTCAAGCAAGGGGAATTGATTAAACAGACATTACCGGGACTAATATATGCGGACGATATAGTGATAATGGCTGACAACAAGGAAGACCTGCAGAAGTTGTTAGACATATGCAGTACAGAGGGAGATAGATTAGGCTTCAAGTATAGTAAGGAAAAATCTGCAGTCATGATATTTAATGAAGAGTGCGGCGAGCATAGAATACAGGAATTCGTGCTAAAAGTAGTGAATGAGTACAAGTATCTTGGGCTGTGGATAAATAACAGTGTTGAGTATCTGACAGAGCATGAAAAATATGTAATGAATAAAGCTAGTAGGAATGCAGCTGTCATGAAAAATAGGGCACTGTGGAATTACAATAGGTATGAGGTGGTAAGAGGGATCTGAAAAGGGGTGATGGTCCCTAGCCTGACCTTCGGGAATGCGGTCCTGTGTATGAGGCCAGATGTTCAAGCAAGGCTGGAAATTAGGCAACGGGGAGTAGGGAGGTTAGCTTTGGGAGCACATGGCAATACACCAAATCAGGGGGTACAGGGTGATATGGGATGGGCGTGTTTCGAAAGCAGAGAGGCTAGCAGTAAGATAGCATTTGAGGAACGATTGAGAAGGATGGAGGAAAAGCGGTGGGCTAGGAAAGTTTTCAGACACCTGTATATAAAGAATGTTGACACGAAATGGAGAAAGCGAACTAGAAAATTGACAAGCAAATATCTGGACAGCAGTAAGGGGGCAAATCAGCAATTATCGGTTAAGAAAAAGGTTAAAGGAACAGAGAGAGCTTTGTGGAAAACAGGGATGCTGACGAAATCGGCACTGGAAACATACCGGACCTTTAAACAGGAAATTGTCAAACAAAATATCTATGATAATTGTAGGGGAAGTTCTTTGTTGTTTGAGGCCAGGACTGGAGTTTTGCGGACTTATACCCCTGTCACACGGCCAGTTTCAATCACCCTCGAGTCGAGGGTCTTCGAGATTCTCAATCGCCATCGAACTCGCCGCTGCTACGCGGCAAATCTCAATGGCCATTGAAATGGTTCTCGTGTCTTACGCCACAGATGAGTGGTGCCACAATCGCTACTTTGGATTTTGCAAAAATAACAAAAATAGTTGATAAATGTATACTAAATGCTGAAATACAGGCATACGCGAAAGTCGTTAAAAACCCTTTTAGTTGCACGTACGCGACGTACATATGCATACACTGCTGTAGCCACTTTAATACAAGACGAGCCAAAACCAAGCCAGTCCAACTGCGTCGGAGCGCTGCTTCGTCAGGCTTAAGACCGGGGAAATCGCCATGATAGCTGAAAAACAAGAACTATTTTTCTCTTGAAACTTTATGCGAGAGTAAGAATGGGCAAATCGAAGACGAATACAACAGCTTAGAACACGATATTGCTTTGAGGGATTAGCGACGAAGCTGTTATCGCTGTGAAGCGGGCGGGCAGGGTGCCGCCATGTTGTCAACGTTAAGTACGCAAGCAACGCAAAGACTGCAACGCAAAATGAATGCGCTTAATGCGCTTAAAACCAGTCTAATATAATTTTAAAATAATTTTACAGGCTGCTTACATTAAATTTTATGCGAATAATGTTTGTTCATGTTTTTTCACCGTGAATGTGTCGTGTACGAAAGTGCGCTTGGCGCCGCTCGGAGCAACACTAGCAACCTTGGGCAGCGCTCGAAGGCCCTCGAAATCTCGATGGAGTTCTGCGCTACTCCGTTGACTCGATAGGCTATTGACTCGATCGCCATTGAAACTGCCCGTGTGGCAGCGCTCGATCGTCTTTGACTTTGAGTCGATAGACTATCGGTTCGAGGGCCCTCGAAATGCCCGTGTGACAGGGGTATAAGACGTATAGAGTCAGGTACCAGGAGATAGACACTTTGTGCATTGCGTGCGGAGAGGAGGAGGAAACAGCTGAACACTTGATACTTTTCTGTAAAGGGCTTCACCCTACAGTGGAAGGCAGCGGGGCTGACTTACCCAAGGCATTGGGGTTTAGGGATAGTGAAGGGAAAGTGGATTTTAAGAGGTTAGAAGTAACCAAGCGAAGGTTATCTGATTGGTGGCTAAAAGCAAGACGAGTAAAATTTCACAAGACATGGCTAGGTGGCTTGAGCCACCGCCCGATGTAAAGGGTTCAGCCGTATCCATCCATCCATCCATATATATACGCGCGCGCGCGCGCGTGTGTGTGTGTGTGTGTGTGTGTGTGTGTGTGTGTGTGTGTGTGTGTGTGTGTGTGTGTGTGTGTGTGTGTGTGTGTGTGTGTGTGCGCGTGTGCGTGTGTGTGTGTGTGTGTGTGTGTGTGTGTGTGTGTGTGTGTGTTTCGGACAGCGTAGCGCTGCGCGTGTCAGAAAGCCTAGTTGTTTATTTATTTATTTATTACAGATACCTGCAGCGCCTGGAGGCATTATTCTAGGGGGGACACACACACACACACACAATGACTTCTGCTCGTTTGGCCGAAAGTACAGAGGAGAACAAAACTACAATACAACTACAAAAATACAAAACAAAATACAAGTAATAATAGATGAGGAAAAGCATGCACTGAAGGAGAACAAGCGCGCTAAAAAAACGCTACAGAAATGAAAAGACACGCGCGCAAAAGAACTGCGTGCCACGTCACACATCAGATAAGAATGCGTGGAATTCAATCTTCTGTACAACACTCAGTGACGCCGGCCGGCAGCCTGTTCCACTGATTGACCGTCCGTGGAAAGCACGAGGCTTCGTAAATATCTGTCCTACATTTGATCTCTCGGATCTTCTACTGATGATCAAGTCGTCTAGAAAAAAAAGTGAGGTTGAAGCAGATACCGGTCTTTGTCAATGCTCAACCTTCCAAAATAGATGCGATGCATGATTTGTAACCTCAAATGTTTCCTACGGTTAGCTAAAGATCCCCAACCAAGGTGGTTTTTAAGACACGTGACACTAGTTGCAAAGCTGCAATTATTGGACACAAATCTCGCAGCAATATTCTGGACGCGCTCGAGCATGTCACATAAGTAAGCAAACTGGGCGTCCCATACAGGGCAGGCATATTCAAGAATTGGTCGTATGTAAGTAAAATACAGGAGTTTTTTTAGATTAGACGGCGCTTTACTGAAATTTTGTTTTTAGAAATTAAGCATTCTGCAGGCCTTGGAAGTGATATACTCAACTTGCCTCGTCCACGTTAGGTTATATGTAAAATAAACCCCGGGATACTTATATTCAAGTACTCGTAGCAAGGAAACATTATGTAATGAGTAACTTGTTTGTAAAGGGGAACGTTTTCGAGTGAATGAGATAAATTGGCGTTTTTTAGCGTTTAAAGACTTTTGCCATTTTGAGTACCAGCACTGGATGGAATCCAAGTTTTTCTGAAGTTTTAACGAATCAGAGGAACTTTCCACAACATGGTAAATGACACAGTCGTCAGCATATAGCCGAGCTTTGCAGGTAAGATCCAAGACAATATCATTGATATAAATCAGAAAAAGAAGGGGTCCAAGAACAGACCGCTGCGGTACACCTGAGGAAACATTTACATAATCTGAGTGCGAACCATTAATCAAAACACGCTGTATGCGGCCCTGCAGATAAGAATGAAGGCACTCGATGACAGTGGGGTGCAGACCAAGACAACTTAACTTATGCAATAATAGTAAATGAGGTACAGAGCCAAAGGCTTTCTTAAAATCTTAAACATACGCAATCTATTTGAGAGCCACGGTCATAGGAAGAAAAAAGATCATTACTAAACTCAAGCAACTGAGTAGTACTGGAAAAACCTGACCTAAAGCCTTGCTGAACTTCTGGAAATTATTCATGAGAGTAAAGGTGTTTTATGACTACGCTATATATTATGTGCTCCAACGTTTTACAGCACACACTGGTAAATAAATCGGTCGATAATTAACAACAGAGCTTATTGAAGCACTTTTATGCACTAGTACCGCATTAGCATTTTTCCAGTCATTTGGCAGAGGTGCCTACTTAAGAGATGCTCGGAACAAGATCACTAAGTAATGAGAGATTTCATTCACGCATGACTTTAAAACAAAGTTAGTAACACCATCAGGGCCACCGGCAGAAGATGAATTGATATCACTAAGCAATTTTAACATGCCTTGGTGAGCAAGAAACTACTTCAGACATAGTTTCAGTGACAGATTCACGAATTAACGGAAGTTCTTCGATGTACCTTGGCGCAAAAGCATTTTGAAAAAAGGATTAAAGCAGCATGCCTTATCACCATCATTAGTAATAACTTCACAATCAAGGTCTAAATTCGGGATTCCAACAGGTTCACGTCCTTTGTGCTTCAAAAACGTCCACCATTCCTTGGCATTAATACGCAGTTTTTATCCCAAGTCACTTAAGAAGCTGTCCTTAAGAGCTTTAATTTCAGTTTTAGTGTACTGCCAAGAGCATGAATCGACTGCAACACTGCAGGCACCGAGTTTTTTTATAATTCTAGAAGGCGATGTTTCTTCCCGATAAGCCGTCTGGTCTGTCGCGTGATCCACGGTTTGTCGCGCGGCGCTTTCCAGAAAGACTTTTGGATAAGATATACTGTTCAATTAGGCATTCCAGCCTATTCTTGAAAACTTCCCTAGGGGAGCTACAATCTAGATTCTGGCTAAGATTAATAAATTCAGTAAGGAAAGAGGCAAGTTCGTTCACCAATGATGCATAGTCGCCCTTATTAAAAAAGAAAACCTTTCGAGGTCAACCTCATGGAATTAAATATGGAAATATCGAACATTGGCGGCCACACAACTGTGGTCGCTTATTCCTGGTATGATCAGTGTCACGCACTACTGAAGGCAGGTTGCAGAACAGTAAATCTAACACTGACGATGAGTGCTCAATTTCCCGTGTAGGCTCAGTGAAGTACTGATATAGGTCATTAGTAGTAATTAATTCATAAAAGAATGAAGACAATGAAGAATGGTTCATACGAAGAGGTTTGTAGTCCACCCATTTGAAATCAGGCATGTTGAATTCCCCACCAAAAACAGTCATTTTTTAATCTGAGTAGAAATTCAGACAGCGATCTGAAAGCGTCCGGGTTGCTAGCGGAAGGAGGACGGTAGACTGAGCTAATAGCCAAATTCTTTCCATTGTTTAGGTGAAGGTTGCACCATACTGACTCGCAACCAACTAGAGCGCTGTTATTAATGAGGAGCTAAAAGACTGGCCAACAAGTAAAAAGACCCCTCCGCCATGCAAGTGTCGATCGTTACGGTACGCGTCATAACTGGTGGGAAATACTTCACAGCCGAGAAGAGAATTATCCCGCCATGATTCAGTTCCAATCATAACATGAAATTTTAGTTCGAGAGGAGACAAGAGTAGCAAATTCATCAGCTTTAATTTTGATACTCCTGCAATCCAAGACAAGTGTTATAAATTCAATATTTGATAACGCGAAGGGCACGGAATGAAAGGTGGGCTCAACGACTTGGTCATGCTCAAAATTATAGACAAACCCTTTTTCTTGCCAAGGAGCTTATCAAATCGAAACTTGGAAGGAAAAGCCAGGTCACGTGCGTATTGTGAAAGCCTGAAGCGTGCCTTTCTGACTGCGAGAGTGAAGTCTTCGCGTATGGTAAACTTAGTGTCATTTAGCTTAGGGCCGCACAAGATATTTTCTTTGACTTTAACACTGCGAAATTCAACGACAATCGGTCGGTGCTTCCCATCAACAAAGCTACCTATTCGATGGGCCTTGTCGATGCTTTCAGGCGGAACATTTTGGTTAAGATGAGACGAGAAGAATTCGCACACATTTTTTTCAGGTTCAGAAGAACTCTCAGTTGCGGAATAGTTTAGACCTAGAATAAGCAAATTGTTCCTTCGGGACCTATTGGAAACATCTTCAAAACAGGCCTTAAGATGGACAACGTCCTAGTAAAGGTATCAACACACGATGATACGTTTGAATCACCAGCCTTTGCGTTCATCCGCGAGGATTGCATGTCGTTCTCTAGTGTAGCGATCTTGCCCATTAAACATTTTAAAGGCGTACTTGTAGCATCCTGCTGCTGTTCAATCAAATCCAGTTCCTGAAAGAACTGTGACTCACAAAGTTCTAGTCGTTCTAGTCGTTCTATTGCAGCATAAATGCCATCAATGGCTTCATTATCCGAATCCACCTTGTGTGTATCAAAGCCGGGACCAGGGATGTTCTCGACATCACCGCAAATTATCAGTAAAATTTGACATAACAGACCATGACCATACTTAAACTTAGCAACAAACTTTTTCATAACACAAAGCCAGTCGTCGGGCCATCGCCTCCTCTAGGAAGATGCCTGCCGTGTGCGCCAAAATCCTGCTGCCCTTACCTTTCCCTTTTTCCTCCTTTCCACTTGAGGTACTAGCTAGCGATCTTTGTGGCGGCCGCTTGCAACTTGTGCGCGCATGCGCACATCACCGCGCAGTCGTGGCGCGCCCGCGCCGTAGCAGACGACGTCTCTGCGTCATACTATAGTGCCTAGAAATATACTGGCTAGTGTGCGCAGCGCGCGCGTTTCTAACGGGAGGGCGAGGCCCCCGCCGCGATGACTGCGCGGAGAGGCCGCAAGGGGCGCTGCCGGTCGAGTGTGTGCGCCTGTCGTCGGCTGTCGCGCCGATGCCGCAGCCCCGCGCGGTTGCTTAGGGCGTGTGAAATCGATGTTTGACAGGCATAATTTCTTAGATTGTGAAGCTGGAAGACGCTAAACGTGAGCAAAAACGTCCTGAGATGTTAAAGGCTAAGAGGTAATGCAAAGAGAGGACGTGTTTTGTTCCTTTCTGTCGAAGCGGTTATCGGTCTAACGAAGAAAAGGTGTCTGTTCACGGCACCGGCGGACTCAGCACGGCTTGCTGAATGGGAAAATAAGATCAAGAGGGCAGACAGAAGGCTGACACCGAAGGCTGTCGCGTGCGAAAAACATTTTGAGAACGAATGTATCGAAAGATCATTTAAGGTTACGGTGAACAGCGTCATGAACGAACCCGCCCGAGAGAAGCCACGCCTGAAGCCGGATGCTGTCCCTACAGTATTTGAAAATTACCCAGCTCATCTTGTGCCTAAAAGGACGGTGAAAAGGAAGGTGCGAAACATTTGCGACCTAGGACCGGCACCCAAACAACGGAAGCGAAATGTCGAGCTGGTGGACCCCGAGTTGTGTTCTGCAGTCGACGCCGATGATACGTGGGTTAATTAGCTCTCACTGCGTCTCTCGTGGAGGCGCATCGGAGGAACTCCAGAAGCCTTCCGATTCCGAGCAGACAGACATTGCTACAGGACCGGTGTGGGATAGTCAGGGGATACTGCAGATGAAAAATTCCTAGAAATTTTTTTATATTACCTAGACGCATGGCAGCGGCATGAAGAACCAGCTGGGGGCGGATTTCTTACTGAAAACAAGGCTTGTGGACTAAGGGTTACGATAAGAAGTATATTAGACTTGCTATCTTACCTTTGCTCCACTGTATAGGATACAACCACTTCTTCACATCGCGTTGGAGTCAGGACAAACTGTAAACGTTTTCGGCATTATAAGGCAGTCATCCGGTTGTAACGACCACCCTACCGTGTCAAAGTTTCTGGTGACTGTTAACTTAATGCCGTTTTACAACCTGGAAAAACCACTGAGAGGTACGAACTGCTCACCAGATGTTATCAAAGCACTCTTGAGTGAAGCACCTGTATCACAGTCTAGCACCAAGGCAGCGCCACTTTTGACAATTATTGATGATTTATTTGACTATATGGAAATGTTGATGAAGTCGAGCAGGCAATTGATAGTGTTCTGTTCAGAAATGACCATGCCGGGTACGTAGAAAGGAAAAGTAACGCTGCCTTGATCTACTATGCTGCTGGATATGTGGCGAGGAAGACAATCGGAAAAAACGCATGCCCGCAGTGTGCATCTTACCTTTGTGTGACACCAAATGACGCAAACATGGATGAGAGTTCTCACTTCACGGCTCATTTTGACAACGGTGGGCTTGTTTACCTTAGTTCCGCCCTGTCCACTGCAGTCAAGCTAATCGAGGGCGAATTCACCGCCTTCTTCAGCAGAAATATTCTGCATGAAGAGAGTTTGCTAGCTTTCGCCAAGTGCTTACGTTCATTCTCACTGTCGCAGCTTGGCTGCTCTAGCCATGAGAAGGAAAATGTGTCCGACGTGGTCAAGTTTTGCCTTGTTAGTGTTCAGACTTTTTGTTAAGGA
Organism: Amblyomma americanum; assembly: GCF_052857255.1. NCBI lineage: Eukaryota > Metazoa > Arthropoda > Arachnida > Ixodida > Ixodidae > Amblyomma > Amblyomma americanum. The sequence goes on along the minus strand of NC_135502.1, from coordinate 125,577,093 downwards.
CCTGAACAAGGAAAGAGAAGGTCAAAGGCAGCGACAAAAACTCCTTATGTTGCGCCACGGCCAGTTGCGTGAAGTAAGAATAATTCTACTTTGTCGTCTTTATGTAGCCCTTGATTTGTTATATAATACTGTACACTGTTGTGTGAATAAATTACGTACTTTACGTTTCATGTGTGCAGTAAATGGAGGCGACCAGATTTTTGTTTTCATATTTTTATGTTTTCAGATATCCGTAGATCTCATGCACGTAATTACCAGTGGCTCGACACGATCCGACGGAGTACTTAAACAGTGATATAAAATACAACTTTTTAGAAGCTTGTTTATTCTGGATGGAAATGAGAAACAGGTTAAATTGCTGGCATGCTTTGGGCATGTCAGTCTTTACGTGCGGCATCGAGCTTCCGTTCTCAACCTCTCGATATCTGGTAAGTGCTCTAGTTGAATTATAAGGAAGCTGTTGAGATCGGTGCAGTTATTATAAATCGTGGTCGTAATATTCTGGGTTAGGTTCTTCATGAGAAAGAAATAAGAAAATGCTTGTTTTTAATGTTCTACATTGTGAAGCACAGCTGTTCCAAGGTTTTTAACGGAAATATTATTACCTTAACGTATGGCACTATAGTAGTTTTTTTTAATCAATGCAAGTTTTGTGCATTTCTTAAATGCTCTGATTGGGGAAGTTTATATTAAGTTCATTATTCGCCTTCAACAAAATCAGCCCTTTAAAGTCATTTCGAAATATCAGCGTGTATTTTAAATTAATCGAGGGTGGCGCTTTAAATTTCACTGCCATAATGTTCTCGATCTCAACGTTTTAATTTCCAGTGCAATGAACATATCGCACGTTCCTTCAGCTTGTGAGCAGTTTATTGCTTAACCTTATTGTCATTCTTTAATTTCACTTCAGTATGGGCAAATGAAGGCTATGTGGTAAGGGGCTTAAGACTTTCTTAAATAATTTCGCTCTCGAGAGCTTAGTAAATAAAAAAACGGTTGCATGGTTAGTATCGTGTTTTTTTGCGGGCGAAAGCAAACTGCTAGAATACGTCAACAAATTGATCTATATTTGGTACTGCAAAATGTGCGCACTGTGAACGAGCTCACGTAGTTCTTATATTACGAAATATTTTTTTTTAAAGAGCGCTCTAAATACAAAAAAAAGTTTGCTTCGCGCTCCCCCGAGCGCGCGTATCACGGCGCGAATTCAGCGCAGATGCACCCATTCGCACAACAGCGCACCAAGCGGGCGCCGCCGGAAATCATCGACATCGGGACCTTCGCCTAGCCCGCGCTTGCCACACTAGCCAGTATATTTCTAGGCACTATAGTCAGACGTCGCCTTCCGCGCGTTTTCGACTGTTTAAGCAAACGAAAACAAAAGCGCGCAGAGCTGAAAGTAAAAAGTCGCAAATAAATTTATTTTACTGTCTCATAGGCTAATTAATTCCTCTTTAAATGAAGCTTAAATCTTTTGAGAAAAATAAGTTGGTAGACCTATTATCAGAAGAACTGTTTAACACATCTGCTTAGTGCTGCCGCTAGCTGCTTGCAGCTGTTCCGGTATTTTGGCACTTCAGCAGCAGTTTTACTTGCTCATTGTGCGTATTGAAAATAATTTTGTTTTGTAAAGCACTATGCGCTATTGTTGCGTCCCAAACTGCACCTCAAGCGAGCGAAGAAAGGAGCCCGGAGTCTCATTTCATTAACTACCATCCGACAGCGCTACGCGGGAGCGGTGGATAGGGGAAAGAGCGAGAAAGGATTGGGTACCAGCATGTGGTTACACTTTTGTGTGCAGCCTGCATTTCAAACTGTCCGATTTCCGAGACGGCTGCAAGCGAAATCTACTGAAGCCAGGTGCAGAGCCTTGTGTGCTCAGGGCCAGAACGCCGCGCACGGAGGAATCCGCCGTTCCGACGAAACCAGGTGGAGGAGCGGAAAAACGCAAGCGCGAGCCTTCGCCAAGTGTGCCTTGCGTGTTAGACGTGTGTGCAGATGAGCAAGACAAGGCGGCCCCTTCAGTTGAACTATCCGGTGAGCTATCGACAACATTAGATGCTGCTGGGCCATCCAACGGGCAATTTACAGACTGCAGAAGCAGCGCACTCCACATTGAACATGACGTGACTGCACCAAGTGGCGCATCGAAGGAACCTGTGCAGCATGGCAAAGAACCGGTCACAGCTGTGAAGAAGAAGAAACGAAAAACCAAAGCTCATGCTAAAAGGTCATTTCAAACACAAACAGCGCCAACACCCCCTTCAAGTTTTTTCGTCCAGCTCAAACGATGGCGACAAAAAGAACGCGCCCTGAGAGCAAAAATTGACAGGGTGAACAGAACAGTGGACGCGTACAAGCAAGACCTTCAGAAACTGAAGGAAAGCTGCTTGGTCAGTGCATTTTTAGAATTTGCGGCCGATGCAGAAGAGGGAAGTGCAAAAGCAGTGCTTCTTCGAGACCAAGTGAAGAATTATAAAAAGAATAAACTGCAGTGGTCTGAAACCACAATAAGACACTATATTGTTATTCGACACTTGCCGACGAAGACGTACGAGCAGATCAGGTCCGAGGGACTCCTGCGACTACCATATCGAAGCACTCTATAAAAATATATTGGAACAGTCGCCGGAGAAGTTGGGTTTAAAGACCTGGTCCGCTGCCGCCTGGAAGCAGAACTAGAAAATCTGGAGACGCCTCAGTCGAAGGCGTGCGGTCTTGTGGTAGACGAGATGAGAATTTAGGAGAAGCTGATCTACAACAAGCAAAAAGATGCATTTGTAGGTGATGTTGACATGGGCCCCGAAATTCAATATATCAGTCCCAGCTCAGAATACGAGGTCCTAGCGAACTCCCTTTTGTGCTTTTTGCTGTGTGGTCTTCGCGCAAGGTTTAAGATACCTGTAGGGTATTTTTTTTTACCAAAGGCTGTACAGGAGAACAACCGGTTGTAGTTGTACGACACGTGCTCAAGAAGACAGCCGATGTAGGATTCGACATAGTCCGGCTGGTGACTGACAACCACAAGGCGAATGTTGTGGCAATGAATATTCTGTGCGGAGGCAAGGCGAACATACAGACATATCACCCTGCCCATCCCTCTACGGAGCTTTTTCTTAGTTTCGACCAAAGTCACATAATAAAAAATGAGAGGTCACAGTTCGTGGCGAAGGACTTCGACAAAGAAAAGCAGATCACATCACGGTATATCAAAAGTCTCTACAGAATGCAGAAAAACTCTACAATGAACGTCAGATCAGCGGTTCAGTTGTTTTCAGTTCCTGTAACTGCCGCGCTTATCTAGCTACCTCAAAGATCAGGCCGGCCACACATGTGATCTGGACATCGCTTCAGCAGGACCCACAATTAAATTCATGCAAATGATACAGAAGTGGTTCACAATAATGGATGTCAGCAATTGCGAACAACACATCCACTGCAATAACGCTGACGCCCGTCAGTTTATGGACGCAGATGACACAAGATTAGAATGGCTTCAGGCGTCTTTCCTTACTTACATCGAAGACCTCAGGAACGAAAGCCCGACTGGAGGCTTCTTAAGCAAGGAAACTCACCACGCTTTTGTCTTTGCGACCACGTCAAATGTGAGGTGCATTCGTCACTTACTGACCGTCAAGAAGCTCGCTTCGTGCTCACACGCAAATTGTCGAGTGACCTGATAGAGTCTATGTTTGGCTTCTTGCGACGAACTTCCGGTACCAGCGACATTCTTGATGTGAAGAGCGCGACATCCGGACTTGAAAAAATGCTAAAGACCAGCATCGTTGCTGCCTCCGACCAGAGCAACGTTCAGAACTCGACATCAATCGTCGCAAGGCAGCTGCTGCCGACTCAACGGAGCCCCACCATGCCTGCCACTGGTAACAAGTTTCTCGATCAGGCAGTGAACGACTTAAAAAATCACGGCACAATATGGACACCGCGCAAAACAGGTGCGGACGAAGCCAGCGTCGCTATGGTTGGAGGTTTCATTGTGAGGGCCGCAAGGGAAAGCTCTAACTGCGTCGTACAACTGCAGGGTCAGAAAGGCACCACACCTCTCCTTGGCCTTATTGCCCACCAAGATCGGGGCGGGCTCTTCTACCCGAGCCAGGAGCTCGTAAAACTGCTGATTGGTCTTCGGAAGCTTGTGGACTACGTGCTTTCCAATAGAAAGTATTTCACAAAACCTTTGGAGGTTTGCGTCGAAAGAAGTGTGGCAGCGCCCATGGAACTCAATGTTCTCAGCTGTGGAAACACAGACAGCGACCATCGCAAGGTTCTCCTGGAACTCAATGCTCACAAGTTCATGAAGCCGCTGTTCACCAACTATTCCACCAATGCTACTGACAGGAATGCTGTTGTCAAGTTTCTTGACCGCAAGCCTATTTCCCGCAATGTGCTTAAATTATAGGTGACTTAATAAGCATACGCCAAGCTCAAATGATTTGCTTTTTTGTTGTCGTTGAAACTGCCCAGAATTTACCACTAAGAAAAACTACGTGCGACGTGCATCATGCTGCGTAAGCGACATTCCAGGACGAGGCAAATCTGTCAAAATAAAATATTTTCTGAGGGCATCTTGTTACGTTACTTGTGAACGCTAACTACATTGACTGCAACAACTGCGATACGTGCAAAAAACTAAAATTTCATTGCAAGGGGCCAGTACACAACGACTTCGCTCAAATACAATTGAACAGACGGGTCGCGCCGCGCTTGTCGAGCAGCTAGAGCAGCGCCGCCGATGCCCGCTACTGGCTGCTACCTCCGCGGCACCTCACCACACTGACCAGGCTCCCGCATTGGCGCAGATAGGGAAGTAGCTAGCACCATCTATTAACAACCGTCCGCAACTTAGGGCACGGCGGCTACAATGGGTGAGCGAGCGACGCCGCAGGCATCTTTCTAGAGGAGGCAATGTCTAGGCGCGACACCTCAATAATACATCTATTGGAAGACAGCGCAGCGGAGATCGTGTCATTCAAGCGTGGAGGTAGCAGCCGTCAGACATTGGGTCTGTGCTGCCGTGACTTCCCTTGGATCACCGACGTAAACCTTCTGCGTTCTTTGCAAGTGTGGAGGTGGCGGCAGGTGGATTGAGGGTCCGTGTTGCCTAAAGGCACCCTTGGATAGCCTGCTTTAAGCCTTTGGTGTTTCGTGACGCCGTCGACGGGACCTGGCTACGTTTTTCTTGCGGCTGCAAAGTTCTTCAGGCTGTTGACGGGAGACCGACCAGCGGCGTCTCCCTGCGTTCCTCTCCGCTCCTACTACCACCCGGCTCCTTTCCGTCGCTTCCTTCGACGCATCGCCAGCGACGCGTCGCACTACAACCACCCGCGTCCGCCCCATCTGCAAGGCATCTCCGCTTCACCCGGGGCGCTCCAGATATGATGAACTCTTTCTTTTATTCCATAGTGCTGTACGCGTGTTGAGTGTGTGCTTTTCCTGGTTTCGGGTCCATTTTTTATTGGCCCCTTTTCCTTTGGATCATAAATACGGCTTCGTTTTGTTTTCTTGGATTTCTTTGTTCTCTTCTCCTCTTGTTCGATCCTACACGCAATAGCCTTCTGCTTCGGAAAGTCGGGGACGCGCTACCAATTCGCGACCGTATACCCTTGGAAGGAGAATTCTGACAGCCATTGCCATAGCTAAGTTGGTAGAGCACCGGACGTGAAATTCGAAGGTGCTGGGTTCGGTCCCCAACGGTGGCATGCGGTGATTTTAGTGCGAAAGCACTACATGTCCCGATCCCAAACTAAGTATATCGCATGAGGACTCGGAGTAGCTTAGCTCCAGTAAGTTCGAACTATTTCAGAGGAGTGCCGCGCAAGCTGCAGCCAATGGGAGGGAGACGTTGGCCAAGGCTACCACATCAGCAGCCTGTGCAGAAATTTAATAAGTATTGCAGCGACTGGTTTTGGAACCCACGGCGACGCGAACAGATCAGCTTCGCTGGTCACAGCACGAGAGCACTATTCTATCGCCGCGGCCTATCGCGCCTGGTGTTAACACACTCTCGCGTTCTGGATTGCACATCATCATCTTCATCAACTTCCATCTGCGGCGCGAACAGATCAGATCAGCTTAAACCTCGATGGGTGCTTAACCTGAACCTAATATCGTCGCCAGACGTGCCGACGACACAGAAATGAGCCAATCGGGCTAACCAAATGCTTTCACACGTCTACTCGGTTTCGCTGCGGTCAAAGTCTACCACTTTTTCTTTCAGCCATAAAATAATTAAAATATTAATTTTGTATTGATAAACACCACGCCGCGCGACCGGCGCCCAGAAGACGACGTAGGCCCGTCCGGAATGCGCGCGCAAGTGCACGTTTTACTGCAGGCTAAAATACACGTTTTACCACTCCATTCCCAACGTTTGCCTTGCTTTCGATGATGGTTAGCTTGCTCAATATGTATTTTGCCTTTATGAGAAACTCATATCAACACGGACTCCTTATGGGCTATAGGCCACTGAAAACAGACACAAAGACACTAAGCATCCCTCAGGGAATACATGCTCTGCATGCGAAAATAATAAAACTCATCCCAAGGCACCGGACTGAAGAGGATGCTCAGATTGTTGACCAGGGGAAGCAGACTTCCGTGCACACCAAGTACCAAATACGAATGCCTACGCCACAAACCTTCTTCTTGATCTCCACTCCCCTTTACCTATCTTTCCGACCTCTATAAGAAGTCATCACCATCATCACCTTGGCTACGCCCACTGCAAGACAAAGGGCTCTCCCATATCTCTCTAAATAACTTCGTCCTGTGCTAGCTGCGACCACCTTACCCCCGAAAAACCTCTTAACATCATCCGCACAACTAACTTTCTGCCCCCCCTCTCCCACCGCTACGCTTCCCTGCCCTTGGAACCCAGTTTGTTACCTTTAAGGATTACCGGTTATTTTGCCTTCGTATTACACGCCCTTCCTAAGCCCATTTCTTTCTCTTGATTGCGACAAGGACGTTGTTACGTTTCGCCTACGACGCGCAGTATAGCCGGCGCGGATGCAACGGACGCCAGGGCTTCGTTCAAAGTGGCGGTCATTTTGGCCCGTTCAGCACTGCCGCAACGCCTCCCGCCAAGCCCGTCCAGGCAGGTTTCAATGCCACGTGTCTTCGTGTGTGCGTGTGTGTGTGTGCATGTTGGTGCCCACGCTTGTCAAAGCGTGGCAGCCGGGGAGAGGAGCTCCCCAACTGGGAGGCGAGGAGGTCTGACCGGCGCCGGCCCGGCGGACGCGTCACGTCACGTTTCAACATGTCCGTGCGTCGCCGTCTCGTGCGCCTCATCCCGAGCCGTTCCTTCTTGCCCTCGACTCCGAGGGTATAAAGGCAGCTGCCCCGGTCGCCAAGAAGAGGCCTCGATTTCTTCCGTCGAGTAACGTGGTCGCCCTGACCGGCTGCTCTTTTGCGATGCTAGAATAAACAAGTTTTTCTGTTGGCAGTCGACTCATCCTTTGCCAGGACCTTCGGATGTTTCCAGCTGTGCCCCAGGCCTCCAGGCCAACGCTACCCTTGGGGCGTGCGACCCATTTGCAACAACTGGTTGCCAGCGGTGGGATCGCGACAACGGAGGCCAGCAGCGAAGATATGCGGTCGACTGTATGCTGAACAGCACAACGACCATCCGGGAGCAGTGCAACGAGCCCTGTGTGATGACTGGTTGCCTGCAGCGGAACGACTGCGCTGAATTCTTGGCTGCGAGGTTTGGTGAGTGCGGGACTTTCTTCTTCTGAGTTTTGCCAGGCTTTTGTTAGTGTCAGAAACAGAGTTGGTAATTGTGGTTGTCGTTGCTGCCGGGTTAGTCTGCGTCAAGACAATAGTAGGCAGTAGAGAAAGCAGCATTCGGAGCAGCCATGGATTTGAAGTCGTTGCGCAAACCGAAATTGCTGGAGCTTGCAAGAGAGTTGGGTCTGGATGTCTCAGACAAACTCACAAAACCAGAACTGCTGAGGGCTATTCTTGAGTTGGAGGCTGAGGATGACGAGCGGTCGGAATGCCTTGAGACCATTGAGGAGAGGGAGCAAAAAGAGAAAGACGAGCGCGAACGTAAAGAGCAAAAAGAGAAAGACGAGCGCGAACGTAAAGAACAAAAAGATAAAGAGAAAGAAGAGCGCGACCGTCAACACGCTTTGGAAATGAAGCGTCTCGAGGTAGAGATGGAACGCGCTCGTAATGGAAGTCAGGCACACGGTGCAGGAGAACGAGTATCGTTCAAAATGACTGACCTGATGCGGCCGTTTAAGCTTGGAGAGGCCATTGGTTGGTTCCTGGTTAACTTTGAGCGAACGTGCGAGAAGCAGGGGTTCTCTCGGGAAACGTGGCCACAGCGCTTGCTCACTTTGTTACCCGGCGAGGCGGCCGACGTAGTCGCTCGCTTGAAGAGAGAGGAGGCAGAGGATTTCGACCAAGTGAAATCGAGTCTGCTAAAAAGTACAGGCTGTCAGCGGAGGCGTTCCGTCGGAAGTTTCGGGAAAATGAAAAAGGCAGAAGTGAGTCATATACAGAGTTTGCCTACAGGCTTATGTCAAACATACAGGAGTGGCTCAAAGAAGAGAAAGCGTTTGGTGACCACGAGAAAATTCTGCAGTGTTTCGGGCTGGAACAGTTTTATAGTCGGTTACCTGAGAACGTGCGGTACTGGGTCTTGGATAGGCCAGACGTTAGTACAGTGGCTAAAGCCGCCAAGCTAGCCGAGGAGTTTGTGACGCGTCGGGCTCGCGGAGCTAAGGACGGTCAAAAGGGTGAATTTGGCTCCAAGTCTGAGAGGCCGAAGTTCACACCCATGAGAGCAAGGGGGGACACACGTAGTGCGGATGCGAGTGAAAGCAGTCCGACCGAACGTAAGGAGACGGCGGCAGCCGAAGCCGAACGCAGAAAGCGGTTCGAGACGAGGCAAGCGCGCGTGTATTATACGTGCCAGAAGCCGGGTCACTTTTCGGCGCAGTGTCCAGAAACAAAAACAAAAGTCGTGTTTTCGTCATTATGCAGCACTGACGAGAACATGAAGCTTCTCGAGCCTTACATGCGAGACTTCCTCGTGAACGGGAAAGAGTGCCGAGTGCTTCGTGATTCCGCAGCTACAATGGATGTAGTTCACCCCTCTTACGTAGAACCCGATATGTTCACGGGCGAGTGCGCATGGATCAAGCAAGCCGTGGAAGCTTATAGCGTGTGTCTGCCCGTAGCAAAAGTGCTTATTGAAGGACCTTTCGGAGCAATTGAGACGGAGGCCGCAGTGTCATCTATGCTGCCCCCCAGTACCCGTACCTATTTTCGAACAGGTCCGATCACCTCCTGCGCGAGAAGGGGCTTTTGTTTGGTGAGGCTAGCGTTCAGGCCTTAACCAGATCGAGAGTTCGGGAGCTCGCTGCAAAGGCGGTAGTTGCGGGGCCGACGTTGTCGAACAATGAGAAAGGGTCGGAGGCGCAGCAAGCTGATGTTCAGAGCACGTCCGAACTGAATAAAATTGAGCCTGTAGCGTTGAAGGCACCAGGTACTGGAGAGGATATGCCCGACACGGGAAAGTTAGAAGAGCTATCTGCAGATTTGCTCATCGCGCCTACGTCAGATGGACTTAATAGGTTGCTAAAAGTCAGCCGGTCGGCTTTGATAGCCGAGCAAAAAAAGGATGGCAGCCTAGAAAACATGCGCTGCAATGTCAAGGCAGGTATCGCCAAGAAAAATGCTCGTTTCGTGGAAAGAGGTGGGGTCCTGTACCGGAAGTATCTAGACCGCAGGGGAGTGGAGTTCGATCAGCTGATCGTGCCTCAGTGCTACCGTCAGGATCTGTTGCGCTTGTCGCATGGCGGTTCGTGGTCCGGACACCTAGGAGTTAAGAAGACTGAGGACCGTCTCTTGCAAGAGTACTATTGGCCAGGGTGTTTTCGTGACGCAGAACACTTTGTGAGGACATGTGACACCTGTCAGCGGGTTGGCAAACCAGGGGACAAATCGAGGGCGCCGTTGAAGTTGGTACCTATCATTAATGGAGCCTTTTAGACGGCTCGTTATGGATACAGTGGGACCTCTGCCGGTAACAGCCACGGGGTACAGACACATTTTGACTGTGATCTGCCCAGCGACAAAGTTCCCTGAAGCAGTGCCGCTTAAAGAACTCAGCTCAGTTGAGATAGTCAATGCACTACTGTCCATATTTGCGCGAGTTGGTTTTCCTGCGGAAATCCAGTCAGATCAGGGCACAGTGTTTACTAGCGCTTTGACGACAGCCTTTCTCGAAAGGTGTGGGGTAAAGCTGTTACACAGCTCAGTGTACCACCCACAGTCGAATTCCGTTGAGAAGCTCCACTCCGTCATGAAGCGCGTGTTGAGAGCATTGTGTTTTGAACAACAAAGTGATTGGGAGCTGTGTCTGCCTGGGGTGATGTTTGCATTAAGGACCGCGCCGCATGCGGCTACGGGGTTTTCGCCAGCTGAGCTGGTGTACGGTCGCTCGCTGCGGTCTCCGCTTCGCATGCTTCGAGATTCGTGGGAAGGCAGGGGCGACGACCCAGTCGTGGCCGAGTACGTGCTTAGGCTCCTCGAACGCTTAAGAAGGACACAGGAGTTGTCAGGTGAAGCAATGGCAAAGGCCCAGCAGAGGGCCAAGGTTTATTATGATCGGACAGCCAGGGCCCGTCGTTTTGAGGTGGGCGATGAGGTAATGATATTGCGCACATCGCTAAAAAACAAACTCGACGTGCAGTGGGAGGGCCAAGCACGGATTGTTCAAAAACTGTCGGACGTTAACTACGTGGTGAGTCTGCCAGGAAAACGGAAAGCACAGCAGGTTTGCCACTGTAATCTGCTCAATCCCTATAGACAACAGGAAGCTGTGGTGTGTTTGATGGTAAACGTTCCCGAAGAGCTTCCGGTCGAGCTTCCGGGACTAGGCTCAGTGACGAACAGGGAAGACACTGATCAGGTCATTAGTGACTTAATCATTAAAGCACCGCTGTCGCCTGAGCAGAAAACCGAACTACACCAAACTCTTACAAGAGTTTCAAGGTCAGTTCTCTGAGAGGCCTGGTAGGACTTCTGTCCTTACTCATGAAATAGAACTTACCTCCCCAGAGCCAGTACGATCCAAGGCGTACCGGGTGCCACCCCGCCAGCGCGATATTATGGAGGCTCAGGTAAAGAAAATGCTACAGCTCGGTGTTATTGAGGCGGGTGAGAGTGATTATACCTCCCCTTTGATTTTAGTTGAGGTACCGGGCAAGGAACCTCGTCCTTGCGTCGACTACCTCAGGCTTAATTCCATCACTAAGGATCAAATTTATCCGATCCCTAATATCGAGGAGCGCCTTGAGAAAGTTAGTAACGCTCAGTTTATTTCCACCCTAGATCTTGTCAGGGGTTATTGGCAGGTTCCACTTACAGAAGAGGCTAGTAGGTATGCGGCGTTCATTTCACCAATGGGAACATTCCGTCCTAAAGTTTTGAGTTTTGGTTTGAAGAACGCGCCATACTGCTTTTCAAGCCTCATGGACAAAGTGTTGCGGGGCAGGAAGAATTCGCTTTACCGTATTTAGCCGACGTAGCGATATTCTCCGCATCCTGGTCTGAGCATATGGTACACTTGCGGGCAGTGCTAACCCGCCTGCGCGAAGCGGGCTTGACAGTCAAGGCTCCCAAGTGCCAATTAGCACAGGCCGAGGTTGTCTACCTCGGTCACGTGATTGGACAGGGTCGTCGCCACCCCTCTGAAATAAAGGTGGCCGCTGTGCGAGACTTCCCGCAACCGCGCACGAAGACCGATATTCGGTCGTTCTTAGGTGTCGCCGGCTACTATCAGAGGTACATCCCCAGGTACTCCGATATCGCGGCTCCCCTGACGGATGCTCTAAGAAAAACAGAGCCCCAAACAGTCGTCTGGGGCGAGACAAAAGAAAGAGCTTTTAGCACCCTAAAGAGCGCCCTAACAAGCCAGCCTGTGCTACGATCGCCAGACTACACAAAAGGGTTCGTTGTTCAGTGCGATGCTAGTGAGCGAGGCATGGGCGTTGTACTGTGCCAACGGGAAAATGGAGAAGTGGAACACCCCGTCCTGTATGCTAGTCGTAAGCTGACCTGTCGTGAGCAGGCGTATAGCGCCACCGAGAAAGAGTGTGCGTGTCTCGTGTGGGCTGTTCAGAAATTGTCATGCTAACTAGCCGGCTCGAGGTTTATCATTGAGACGGATCACTGCCCTCTCCAATGGCTGCAGACCATCTCTCCCAAAAATGGCCGCCTCCCGCGCTGGAGCCTCGCTTTGCAACAATATTCCTTTATTTTATTTATTTATTTTACAGGTACTGCCAGCCTTATTATCAGGCCTTAGGCAGGAGTGGACAACACAAATCAACAAATTCAGAAACAGCAAAATCAGCAAACAAGATACAGGACGCTGAATGATAAATCAGAACAAAAACAAAAACACAAGATAGTATTTACAACATGAGTGTCATTTTGATGAGGGGGAGCCACATGTCACTCAGGACTTACGCGCAAGTGCGCAGAGGAATGAGGAAACCGTTGGGCAGTCAACTGTGTCGGCGGATAATGCATTCCAATCGCAAATAGTGCGCGGAAAATAGGAATTTTTAAATGCGTCCGTCCTGCACGAAAAATCCAGGACTTTTTTGGTGTGATATGAGCGCGTAGATCGGCGGTTAGCTGGCAGAATGTATGAACTTTTGTCTATTCCCAATTGGTTATGATAGAGTAAATAGAAAAATTTCATCCTATCCCGGTAACGTCTGAATGTGAGACTTTCCAGTTCTGCAGCTTCTAGAAGTAATGATGGGGACGTGCGCCAGCTGTATGAGTTAAAGATGAACCTAGCTGATTTTCTTTGAACTTTCTCAAGTTTGGTAATATTAGACTGTGTATGTGGATCCCATACAATCGCGGCATACTCTAGGACGGGTCGGATAAATGTTTTGTAGGCTAGGATTTTAATTTCAGGTGAAGCGTTCCCTAACGTACGCCTTAAAAAGCCAAGTTTCTTCATTGCTCTATTGTAGGTGTGTGTTACATGTTCATTCCACCTAAGATCTGATGAAATTATTACTCCCAAGTATTTGTAACTGGAAACGACAGATAAGCACTGGTTGTTAATGTTATAAGCAAATGATAACGGGTTCTTTTTGCGTGTAACGGTCATTGCCACAGTCTTTTTAAGATTAATAGTCATTTGCCATTTCGTGCACCAAGTTTGTATTTTAGATAGGGAAGTGTTTAAAACTGCCTGGTCGTTCGCACTACGTATTTCATGATATAGGACGCAGTCGTCTGCGAAAAGTCTGATCTTGACGTGAATGTCACTGACGATATCATTTATGAAGATCAGAAAGAATAGCGGACCTAAAACTGAGCCTTGTGGAATGCCTGAGTTTACGTTTGCGGAAGAAGAAGCTGCATCTTTAACTTGAACACATTGCTTTCGTAAGGACAGGTATTCCCCAATCCAGTTAATTAAGGTGTTGTTCTTTAGTATGGGTCTTAGTTTCAGCAGTAATTTGGAGTGAGAGACGCGGTCAAATGCTTTTTCGAAATCGAGGAAAATTATGTCGACTTGGCTTTGCTTATCTAAAGCTGCTGCTAAATCATGAACTGTTTCTACGAGCTGAGTTGCGGTAGAAAACCCTAGCCTAAACCCATGTTGTCTGGTATCAATTAATGCGTTGTCATTCAGAAAGACGGATATGTGTTTGAATATTATATGTTCGAGCATATAAGGGGAGTCTCAACGGTAACGCCGATGGCTTAAGTCGAGGCCCCTAACGTAGGAATCCGCCTCAAAGTTGTTTATTACTGATGTTTTCTTCCTGAGGCAGGATTTTTAACATATTGCTTTTGTTTAGTGTTTCAAAGTGATGACGTGCTTTCTAGTGCAATTTTCCCATTTGTGGACGCGTTCTGAGTGCTGCTTGACTACTGTAAGGAACTAGGCAGTAGTATAAAAGGGGAAAGAGCCTGGCAGAGCTTAGTGAGGGATGTGTCGTGCTTGCTGACTGAGCGGTTGCGTTTCGGCGTAGTTCTAACGCTTGCTGGGAATGAGAACAAAAATGGCAACTCTCCCGAAGTCACTTTGCAGTGTCTTGTGTGAACCTGAACCTGAGAACGAGGTCTTTGTGCGCTGCGCTCAAGCAACGCCGCGGGACGACCGATTTTGATTACGAGAATCATCGAGCGACATCCCTCCGGACAGCGGATGCAGTCCCCTGACCATCGGGATCTGCTTCTCCCGGCGGGGCGGTCTGTTACGTTTCGCCTACGACGCGCGGTATAGCCGGCGCGGATGCAACGGACGCCGGGGCTTCGTTCAAAGTGGCAGTCATTTTGGCCCGTTCAGCACTGCCGCAACGCCTCCCGCCAAGCGCGTCCAGGCAGGTTTCAATGCCACGTGTCTTCGTGTGTGCGTGTGTGTGTGCATGTTGGTGCCCACGCTTGTCAAAGCGCGGTAGCCGGGGAGAGGAGCTCCCCAACTGGGAGGCGAGGAGGTCTGACCGGCGCCGGCCCGGCGGACGCGTCACGTCACGTTTCAACATGTCCGTGCGTCGCCGTCTCGTGCGCCTCATCCCGAGCCGTTCCTTCTTGCCCTCGACTCCGAGAGCATAAAGGCAGCTGCCCCGGACGCCAAGAAGAGGCTTCGATTTCTTCCGTTGAGTAACGTGGTCGCCCTGACCGGCTGCTCTTTTGCGATGCTAGAATAAACAAGTTGTTCTGTTGGCAGTCGACTCATCCTTTGCCAGGACCTTCGGATGTTTCCAGCTGTGCCCCAGGCCGCCAGGCCAACGCTACACTTGGGGCTTGCGACCCATTGGCAACAACGTCATTAACCCGCGTTGGTCCTTGACCCACTGTGCCCTGTTCCTGTCTCTTCAATTTACACCGAGTATTTTTTTTCCATAACTCGCTGCGCTGTACTTAAGTTGAACCCTTATCGTCAGCCTCCACGTTTTTTTCTTTTAGGTTAGTACCGGTAAGATACAGCTGTTATATACTTTTCTCTTGAGGGATATTGGCAAACTGCAATTAATCATCTGAGAGAACCTTATTCCACCCAGTTCTTATTTTTCTAGTTCTTTCACTCTCATAATCCTGATCTACGGTGACTACCTGCCCTAAGTAGGCGTATTCCCTTACAATTCCCAGAACGTCGCTAGCAATTGTAAACTGGTGTTCCCTTCAGAGGCTGTTGAACATTCCTTTAAAGTTCTGCATAATCTTTAGAACCACAGTACTGCTCTGCCTCTCTAACTCATTGATCATGTTCTGCAGTTCATCTCTTGAGTGACTTACCAAGGCAATGTCATCAGTGCATCGCAGATTACTAAGGTATTCTCTGTTTACTCTGATCCCCAAGTGTTCCCAATCTAGGACTCTTAATACCTTCTTTAAACATGCGGTGAATAGCCCTTTCGGGATCTTGTCTTGGTACCTGACGGCATTTATTACTTAATTTTCATTGCTGATTTTATGGAGGACTAGTGTAGCTGTGCACCCGCGATAACGTCTTCCAGTATTCTTACATAACGGTCTTCGTAATCATGAGCCGCAATGCCTGCATGACTGCTTTGGTTTCGATTGAGTCAAATTTATTCTCACGACCTATGAAGGCTATATGTAGGGGTTGGTTATATATTGCGCATTTCCGTGCATTTCTCTAGCAATATGGTATATTGTCGAGTACCCTTTGCGACAGCCTGCCTGATCGTTTGTTTGATTAAAGTCTTAAGTATTCCTGACTTTGTTAGCGATTACCTTTGTAAATACCTTATAGTCAACGCAGAGCAAGCTGATCAGTCTGCAATTTTTTATGTCCTTGACAGACCCCTTCTTATGTATTAAGAAGAAGTACACGCGCGATACTTGCCCCGCGCACTTACCCTCTCTCATGTAATTTAAGGAGATTGGAGGAGGTATTCCTTAGAAGGATAAGGGCTGGGGGCAGCCGCTACCCCGCTAGTGACGTCCCGATGGGGCCCTCAAGAAGGTGCAGTGCCTAGCGCATGTCCCAAATGTTCACGCCAGCCGCTTTTCTTCGCCACCTTTTGGGGACATGAACAGGAACGCCGGACTTAAGATTAAGGTGATTACTCGAAGTTGGACTAATGGCCACAAGGGAGGAACAGGTGTCCTGGGGGAAACAGACAAAGCCAAGAGTTAGAGTCTGGTCAGAAACCTAGAAAAGAAAGCATCCATGTCTTTCTCCAGTTAATAGACAGCCCCTGCTGATGCCACAAGGCAAGTTTTTTGGAAAAAGAAGTGAGGCAAGAAATTGCGATTGCCTAAACAGCGTGCTCGTGCAATTTTTCGCTCAGATGAGGTGTTCAGTGAATTATCTTAGAGCGTGGCTGCTGCTTTCATGATTTTGATGATGCCTCAAAACTTTGCGTGTAAACTTCGTCACCCAACAAACCGACGGACATAATGCTGACATCTTCGTAGTCAATGCGCATGTAGTCGCGAATTCTACGCAACTTCCTGTTTTCATGCACAGGCCTCTTGTCATGGTTTGTTTGAATAAGGTTCAGTTTTTAGTCAGCATCGCGTGCACGTGCTCTTGCCTATGTAGAGCCTATTTGCCAGCTGTAGTTCTGTTATCAGGCATGGTGACCAGATGAGTTGACGAAGCAGTCAATGAATATAGTTGGAAAAACAAATGATGTTTCGTAACCGTACGACTTTCTTGTTCATAATGAGCAGGAGAGCAGCGATGCCAAATTTATATGGAAAAAATATGACGTGTTGATTGCGCGTAGATATTTGGCATGGGGCATTCGTTTTGTATGCAGTCTCTGGCGTGATCTCAATGCAGACCGCGCAAATTCTTCAGCGTCCTTGTGCGGCTCCTGACACAAGAAACTCGCACGGGTTCCCAAACGTCTTTTCATTATTCAGCTATCGTCAATGACTTCACTCCATCGCATAGATGTATGTGTGCGTGAGTGCGATCAGCAGTTTGTTCTGCAGATGCAGGGTGCCCTTGATAACTTCGTGTAGTTTCGCATCCAAGGAGCATATTTCAAGCTTAAGGCGTGCGTTGCAACGAGATGCAGCCGTACGCAGGAGAGCATGTGCCTTTAACTGGGGTGTAAAGGGGGGGGGGGGGGGGGGTGAGGCGTCAGAGGCTGCCTACACTTGCTCCTTGCCGCCGTGACGGCTCACTTGGCCGGCGGGCTGGTTCTGGTTTCTGCCAACGTTTCCTGCATGTGAAAGTGGTGCCTCTGATTGGTCGGAGAGCACCGTCGGAAATGCGTGATAGGACCGTCACAAGCATCCTCATTTCTCGCGGGAGGTTTGAATGTGGAAGGATTTCAGGACTTACATTGGCGATTTTTTTCTTAATGTACCCGAGGATCCATCTATTCCTCTTTCTTTGTTTGGTATTGCCTATTTGTGGCCCTTTAAAGCTTACAACCGGTTAAGTAGCGACAGTGTTAGCATTAAAGGCCAACAGATGTGCATGTAATGCACATCGCGCCGTTCCGCGAGCCCCGTCAGCTATCGCACACTGGCCTCAATATATGATCGCGTAAGAGGTTATTTTTTTTTTAACGTCAGCGCAGATCATGAGAGGTCGTTAAAAACTTTTTTGCACGCCGTGCCCTGTCGAGGACGCAATGAATTGGAAGCGTGGCTACGCTATGCATAAACCCATGATGCGTTCCTTTCGGTGTATTTTGTTTTATTTAAAACGATTGTAGATTGCTCGCGAACGGCCTCGAAATAAGCTTCACTTTCATTACAGATGTTTTATTTCAGTCAGCCTCGACTCCGAATTGGCGTTGCCAGGAGCTGTGCAGCTGTTCGGATATTTGTACGGCAGATGTTCCATGGCGTAGCCACAACTTTCTTGAATGATACCTAGAATTCCTTGTTTCATGCCCTTTTCTTCTGAGGCAGCTTGAAAACTTCATAAATTTGTAAAAACTTAGACAATTTGTCTTTCTCTGTGTTTTCATTTGCTCCAATGTATTGCGGATGGGAGCAGGTAAAAGTAAAGGAGCTTGCTAAATTTAAAGGTAAAGCTAAAGGAACTTGCTAGAGGAGCAGTCGACAAGAGAACTTCAAAACATAAATAAAAATCTTAAACACAGAAATTCGATCACATGAAATTTGGGTTACGCATGATCACAAAAGTAATGAAATACATCTGAAATAAAAAATGCAATGACTTAGATTAAGAAACTGTTGGTGATTGCTTTACAATAACCAAATAACCGATAATAAATAAACATATTAAAGGTGAAAATACTGCTACAGGCGATGTTTTTTTTTACTATGTTACTTGGTGGCATTGCCAGCAATTGCACCAATAAAAACGTTCATTCTCAGGTGCAACAAAGCAGAATGAAAAATATCGAAACTATCTAAATGCAATGTCTTGTGTGAGAAATAGGGCATTAAGAAAGATTTTTGTCACTGTTTGATCACTGGTAAAATTTATAAAAGCACCAACAGCATTAAAAATGGTATCTGCTAGCCTGCATGTTGCCGGCCGTAATGTATTCTTATGATAGGTGTCCAGAGTCCTCTCCGAAGAAAATATTTGAACTTTGATTTGGTTTTGTAGAATAATGCTTATTGTTCTTTATGTGCTTTAAGAATTTGGAATAATATGGCTGGTTTGCTTTGATTATTAAATGTGTTTTAAAGAATGGATGTGTGGGAAGAAGATGAGGGTTGTCATAGAAGTTTTCAATTACTCTTAAAGTTTTTGTCTGCAACGAAATCACCTCAATGTAAATTTAGGCTGCTGTAGCTCCCCAGACCAGTGCGTAGTACGAGAGCCTAGAGTTGAACAGCGAGGAATACAATTTTTTTTAAACAAAAGCTGAATGAGGGGTTTATTCTTACAGAGACAGCCAACTGCCGGTTTAGCTCCCCTGCTAGGCGGCTGACATGTGTATTCCAAGATAAGCTGCTGTGCAACCATGCACCCAAAAATGTTTGCGTCCTTACTTGATCTAACAGATTGTTCCGAGAGCGTGTGGCGATTTTACAACATAGATATATATTGATGCAAAGATTACATATTCAGTTTTGTTAGTGTTTAACCGTATTTTATTAATTATCAAACAGTAGGGCAATGAGTTGAGGTAATTATTCACTGTATTCTGAAGGGGACGGATTGATCTGCCGGAAAAGAAAATATTGGCGCCGTCCGCGAGAATAATTAGTGCCGGTAAATTAGGCATACTCAAGATATCTTAGATGTACAGATTAAACATTACAGCTCCAAAAATTTAACCTTGCTGCACACCATTCAGTACTTTTGGAATTGGCGAAGATGCATTCTCTTTTGTAACCTATTGGTAAATTTGATAATTACCTTCTCATTATGTCTAATGAAACACCTTGTATACCGCAGTCATAAAGCTTAATGAATAATATTTCACGGCTCAAAGAATCAAAGGCCTTTTGTAGCTACAGATTTATCCCTACTGTATCCGGTCTTAGTTCAATATTGTGTATTATTTCATTTTGAATGGTAAGTGATGCCTGTTCAGTTCACTTGTTTTTTTTTTGGAATCCGTATGCCTCTCGTTGATTATATTACGTGTTCATATAAAACCTTCCAGTCTTATGTTTATGATTCCTTCAAAAACCTTTGAGGAGGCGGGCAGCACTGATATAGACGTAATTTATTGGCTGAGTGATCTCTTCCTCCTTTATGAATTGGGCACACTCTTGATATTTCGAGCTCATCAGCAAATAAACCAGTCTTAAGCGTACTATAATAATACGGGTTATAACACAAGAGATCAGATCGAAAACATATATCATGAGAAAGGAATTAATATCATCGAGTCGAGAAGCTTAGTTACGAAGATTTCTTTGTACGACATTGTCTTAGGTTCTTAAAATTGGCTAAAATTCTTTCAAAACATTTTTCGAGAAGCATTGCCCATGAGATTTTTTTAAATTGAGAAAATTCTCTCAACTCAACATTACTGCTGTAGAACTCATTACGGTGCACAATTACCGGACCCTCTTTCGCCTCATGTTGCTGGTGATGATGATGATGGTGTTTTCTTCCGTCGCAAAGGCATTTGGGGCCAATGGCGCCATGACATAAGGTGTGTATGTCTGCTCAAGGTGGGGTCAAAGACCCATTTCCCAAGCACTTTCCCATAGAAGGCAAGAACCGGGCCAGAGGAAAGCCGGCGAACCCCAAATTCCACACCTCCGGATGCGAGGCGGCTACGTCAACCACTAGGCTACGGCTACGGTCATCCTCGCGTTGCTTTTTTACTCCACTCCATGTTACATCCCGATCGGACGTGTGGCTGCGCTACTTGTCTCCCGCGTTCTTCTAAGTTACTAGCCTATTGTTCCCGTCGCAGGCTCCCCTGTTCCATACCAGCTGTCTCTCAGAGTGCGTCTGCGGTGTACCGCTACAAGCGATCATGTTTTCTTCTTGACGTCGTTGCTTGGCCCTGCTACCAGCGCACTCGTAACAACTAAGCGGAAAATGGATGCAGTGCTTTCGCCAGTCGGGATCACAGCGGAATTCACGAAGCAACTTATACGCCTGTCGTCTTGCAGGGGCCTCGGCAAGACACGCGTCTGCCGCGGGCACTCTCCGAACGCGGTGAGAAGAGGAAGGCGCTCAAGGGGACATGAAGGTGAGGGCAGGGAAACTGCTGCGAAGAATAAAAGATCGATACTGCTGGACGTGCTGAAGTGGCGGAAAGGCGTAGGGACCAATTCTCGGCTACGGCTCACCCCGAAATCAATCACAACGTGTTTTCCTCGCCTCTGAAGTTTTTTTTTCGGTTTATGCCACAGCATTTTATCTGTCTTTGCTGTCTCGTGGGTGACGACAATGGACTGCTTTTCTATTGTTCACATGACAGCAGCGTCTCTCTTGGGGATAGAGCTGGAAACAGAAACACTGCTCCCACAGCTATCTGTGACTGCCACGGATACATAGTGGTGCTGAACGGGAGATCTAAAGGTTCGAGTGTTTGCAGGAGCCTTCGGTCCACTGTTGTCCGCACTCTTTCCGGGCTCATCATTTATATTTTTATATACAGTGCAGCCGACGATATTGAGTCCGCCTGATGTCCGTATTCCATTACTTCTCTGTGGTCTTTGTGTTCCTGGCGAAAAGAGAGCGTTTGCATTTTCCTGGATGTGCATAATTCTAGGGTGAAGTCGCGGTGGCTCGAACTGCGCCTCCTGTTATGCGGCCCTCTCGGAAAAGTTAAGTACATTCTCAAGTGACCGTAATCAGTACGATGGTAAGCGCGTCTTGTTATAGAATCGAGCCTTTGTCTATGTGAATTTTTTTTTGTGAGAGAAGAGAGAAGGCAAAGAAAGGTAGGCTGACTGACATAGTATTCGAGGTACGAAATTCTACATAACGCGTAAAACAACGAGCACTGCAAAAAATCCCCTGATATTGCAATGAGTGACATATATATATATATATATATATATATATATATATATATATATATATATATATATATATATATATATAATTTAAGATCTACAACTGTTCCAGTGACGGTTAACAAGAACAAAAAACACATTACCAACCTTACCATATTTATCGTCGTAACTCAAAATGCATAACTCTTTCGACGAGAAGAGGGAAATAAAAATTAAAAAAAAGACGGATCCAGCGGAAGGAAGAAAATTCGAGAGTTGATATCGATGCTGCATTTATTTTTTCAACAAAAGTAGAATGCCTTTCTTTTACATACGATGGAGTTAATTCGCCTGTTCTTCATACACATAAGTCGGTGGGATAGCCTAAGCACATAGCGCTTGTTGGCTGCCTTCGCAGTGTGAATACATCATCCGTTAGAAAGGCACAATGATTACGCAATGCCATCACGATAGAGCAGGATCTCATGCTGCCAGACAACAAAAACCAAATAAAAGCGGAAAGGACAAGCAATATTTCACAACCCCAGAAAAACTAAACCAGGCAAATGAGGTAAAAATAATAAAATGCTAAGGTTGATACATGCAAAGCCACACAAGTGTCATTCTTGCATTGCCGCTAAGCGCCTCTGTCTTCTGCTTTGGCTTTTGTTCTTCTCTTTTCAAAATTGCATAGATCGCCTTTAAGGCAGTTAAACACCGCACGGACATGAGTGCCTATTGTACAATGTTGGAAATCGAACTGCTCACATTGGTGATATGCTTTCTGTTCATCCCCTTGATGACGTCCTAAAACTGTGGCAAGCATTTGGTTCGTGGTCGTAACCTGCGCGCTTTGAACATCTGGTCCATTTGAGATGTGGTGCTCTTTATTATGTAAAATTATGGTCATTTTCCTCGCTGGTTTGAGATTCTGACGTCTGGTTGTCTTGTTTCAACTCTCGCACCACATGTCCACTTCCGGCCACTGATTTTCGTTTTCACTGATATTCTTCAAGGTTCCCTTAGCAATTCCTCATCACTTCCGTCATGATACAACCATTTGCATTATTTACATAGACGGCATTGGGAATTTTTTTTCAAGCAGTTTGGTACATGACATACATTCATTTTCCGGCATCTTTTATGCACAATAAAAACGAAATTCGGAGTCCAGTGGAGCATAGAATCAACTTCGCTCATATCATGAACTTATCTTACCTAGAGCCAAAAAAAGACGGTCACAGCTGCAATTGATGCTCCACCTATGTGATCCATTGCCGCGTCCCTTTGTAGACTCGAAATGGCCGAGTCAATGTCGTTACGGCACTCCCAGCGCCTCCATCAAGACGTCTTTTCCGGAGGTGGCAGAAGAGGCCGCGATAGCGATAGCACTCACGCAGCCCAAAGTGGGAAGAATTGTCACTGACTCGCAGAAGGCGTAGAACAACTGCAGAAAGTGGTGGGTGTCTCTTGCGGCACTAGATATTATCAAGAGTAAAAGCGACGTAACTGAAAGGAAAGTTGAGCTGATATGGACACCGGCTCCCTCTGGGCTGGAGGGCAACGAACTTGCCCACCAGTTCGCCTGAGAGATGGAACGTCGGGTAGAGGAAGGTGAGCCACAGTCTATAGTTAATTATAGGGACCTAACGAACCATTGAAAGACGGTGAGACGACGTTACCCCGATCCTCACAAATCGCTTAGCAGAGAACAGCAAGCGATCTACAGGCAGATGCAGGCAGGATCCTTCCCGCAACCTTACCTTCAAAACAAGATTTACCCGAAAAGATACGAGAAGGAATGTAATTTCTGCCAGACTCCGTTAGGCACGCTCCAACACGTCAGTGGAGTATGCGATTTCGTCAAGGCAATCCCCCACCTCTTACCTGCCCCACTACACTACCCCATCTCTCATCCTCCCTTACCGAGCGGTGCGAGACCTTGCTAACCAGCTCCGCCCTGGAAGACCAGCTCGTCCTGATCTCCAAGGGCCAGGCGGCTAGGGAAGCATATTGGTGCCGTGAAGAGGGAACCACTTCCATCGACGGCGTCTAAGAAGACGTCGAGCTGGGCCCAATAAACTTGTTTCGCTCTCTCTCTCTCTCCCAGTTGGAAAGGCGTCATCCACGACAGCTGTTCAAACCTGCTCTGACAAGGCTGCGCTGCGTGCTGTTTTTGTCCAGGAATTTCCACGTTGATCAGTGGGAAGCCACCGGACAACACACTGTAGGTGCCAATTTGATGGCAGGGGCCAAGACGTGAGGACGGAACTAGACGCAAGAAAAACACGGACAAAGTAGCTGTGGATGCTTCAGTGGCTTGCTTTATAATTTTATCGTCATAACAGAGCTAGGCTGGCACTTAGGCAATCAGGCGCCACCTGTACCTAGCTGCATTTTTAAGCCTGATTTGGATGTTAATTGATTGACTAGCGAGTGTTAGTTGATCTGGCACAGTATCTCAGTTTTCAATGCGGGATTAGCTCCAGATGGAAAAGAAAATAATGAATTGTTCGTAAATACTTTTGATGGAAGAATAAAACAACAATTAAGTGAGTGCGGAAGTGAGACACATGTGTGAATTCCTAGGATTTCTGAGCCATTCATGTTGTTGTTTTTTTTAAATAGGAGGCTTTAAGATTAATACACACAAAAATATTCTCTTTTTTTCTAAACAGACTGTAATGCGCGCACGAAAGAGATATACGTTGCCTTGTAAAAACTTTTCATCGAGAGATACACCAAGAAATAATTATGGTCAGAAATCCGCGATGTGTTCTTTAATCTGGGTAACGCCTCACTGCTTTGAAAATATTGTGTATGCTGTAACACAAATTGCAGCGCCCATATTCAGGATTATTATCCTGGAGTGGGATTTGTTTTGGCCTGAGATAAACTACAATTTTTTTACTTGTCCAGGCTTGATCGCCGATTGTGAATTAAGGTGCTTGTCAGTGAATTGTACCAGCCCGTAAATTTACATTTTTTGCAAAGAGTACTCATCTGAAATCCTACCACAGAAGACGCCGTTTTTGAGAGTGAAAAGATGTATTACTAGCAGGAATCCTGAACGTTGTATTAAAGAGTTGATGCAAAACAGTATCCGGTATGCTTACAGAAAGAGCATAACAATGAATTCCACAATGAGTGGCATCACTTAATATCTTCCTGTGGGCTATACGGTAAATCATTATGGAAAATGGCAGCGTGTCAGAAGAGGGCACATCGAAGAAACACACCACCGAACAAGCGCTGTAAACTGCCAACACAATCTTTATTGAAAGCCTGGCCGCATTTAAACGAGCCAAGGCATCCTATGGCTATTTATCGGGAAAAAAACGTGACTAGCCGTCCGGGAACATCACAACATTTGTTCTTTTATCAAGGCTCTTAAGTGAAATGTTGAAAAGAAACGTGCCACCAGCGCAAGAGCCCAGTGCGTGCCTCCAAAAAGGCGGATGAAATGGCTAAAGAACTGATTAAGAGAGTGGTTGGTCCTGTGCATGATAGCTAAATCATTGCTAAAAAAAGGAGGAAACAGGCAACAAAAATCAGCAAGCACCAAGCGAAAATATCAAGCGAAGGCATATTCATGTTTTTCTGCAACCTCAGTCACCGGGGTAAAAAGAAGGCTTGTAAAACGATGACCACAAAACACCACATAAAAAAGAAAGACGCTGATAATGCACTCAAAAACATGCTCTACAATCCACGGGATGTGCAATTGGTGTTGCTTATGAGATTGTGTTAGGTCCCAGTTCGTATATAAGGAAGACGTCTTTGTGTGAACGACAGAGGAAGGTAGCCCATACTGTGTGTTTGTTAGCAGGAGGCAGCAATCTTGCGGAACTTTGTACGAAATGGAACAAGTGTGACCGTGTTTATGGTTGCCATTTTCAATGCGATTTTTAATGTGAATTGTTGTTCCATGAATCAGAATAAGGGCTTACGCCAAATGCAAACATCAGAGCTGAAGCTGAACTGAAGCTGAAGCTTGGCTTATTTCTAGGGTCTGTAAATGGTTAGCGCAACGTCTATTTCCTTCTTCATGAAATAAATTGCCTGTCTCAATCGCGGCATCACCTAATTACGTTTCGTTTATGAGGGCTTGGACGACTTTGCGCAAGGTTTATGGTTATGCTTTTACTTTAGCATTCCTTTTTCCCCTGACACTGCTTTTGCGCAAATACGGGACTAGTCTTTTGCTGAATGTTTGTCTTGGTGTCATTGGTTACTTTTTTATTGTACTCTGCTTCTTCTATGACCAAAAGACACGACTGGCTCTTCAATCAATTGTTTACCGATTTCATCCGCTTTTTCGGAGGCACGCCCTTGACTCCTCCGCTGGTCGCTCCGTTGTGTTCAGTAGCTCATCTAGAATAGCTAAATAGCTCAACTAAAGTAGCTAAAAGAATGAGAGTTGCGATCTTGCCGGATGTGCAATGAGGTTTGTTCCTCACAACTTGCCATGCGATGCTTTAGCATGTGCAACCTAGTCAGGTGCCTTTTCGGCTTACCCAAAGCTAAGGGAGAGCAATGCAGAAATCTATTGGACAGCCCAACACGGCTTCAAAGGCACGAAATAAGAGCTGGTTGACGAACTCGTCGAGCGCTATATCTGCAGTAAACGAGATCTGCAGCTTGGCAACAAAGAATAGAGGTGAAGACGAAATTCTAGCATAGAAAGGGGCTTCACGCTTGAAGAGTATGATTGCGGCGCTGATGGAAATGCGGTGCGGCACAGCCACCGAAAAAGGCCACATCACTGTGGGACTGAACAAGATAGATGTAAAGTGGGGGTAGCGCTACTTGCATATAAGCCGATACGTGCAAAATATGACAGCTTATGCTGCGGAACCAGCGCCTTCTTCAAAGGTGAGGCGCACTAAAGAATGACATCATAATTAAAAAACAAAAGTCACGTGCTGTCCTAACGTTGTTTTTGACAGTAAAATTAAATCTTGGAACACCTCGAAGTTGCTTGCGACATACGAGACGATAGTGAAGAAAGAACACACGACGGCTGCTGACTACAAACGCCATTTTTCGGTAGTCAATCTTCGTTGTGATTTTCTCCTTTGCCCTAGCCTCGTCCGTAGCGCAGAATGGCAAGTCGTTAACTTTTTGCGAAATGCGTTGTGACAGAGTTATGTTTATGGAGAGAAAACATGGCAAATTTTTTTTACAAAAGTAAGTTTATTCTTTGAAAATCAGAACACAAACTCAAATTCTGAATAGTGAAGCAATAAAAATTGGCTGAACTAACCCACAAGACAAGTTGGATGTGCAAAGAATAAGTTAGCTGCCTGCTGTGCGTAAATGGCATAGGAGTACTGTAAATAGCACTGCACTTTCCCAGTAGAATAACGGCAGCCTTTTAGAACATATGGAGGACAGGAATTTTCATCAATACAATCAAAACCTACGCAGACCAGATGAAACATACAATCAAGCGCTCACACAATGGGAAAGCTAGAGGAGAGACGGGAAAATGGGAATATATGAATAGTGACCTTCCAGTCACCGGAATCGTTCGAGCAACCACATACGCCAGGAGACTGCCAAGGAAGATTTTAATAAAACAGTGACCTCATTGCAGACTGCTATGTGTGCTAGATTCCAATAGAAATAGAATCTCAGCGTCCTAGATGTCGTAAAGGGTCATGACAAGTGGCATAGAACACTCTCTTCTCTGATCTACAATAATAGAGCAGTGTAAAAGGGCAGTATCGCATCAAAATAACATCTACAAGACTCAAAATGTACAATGCCTTTCCAGTTCCAATTTTCAGTGTGTATTTACAAGCATGTATTGTAAATGTTTAAAGTATCATTCATTTCGTGTTTGCAAAGGAAACGGCGATATATATGTCGATTATCAAAGCGTTCCCCACTATTTAGAGGGATATAAAGAACATGCATTCTTAACATCACTGTCAACTGCACTTTGATTGCAGCATTCCTTCGCCACGATCAGAAATAATTATCCCTTAATATTTCAATCAGTACTGTCAACACAAAGAACAATCATTTAGTCCCACTGCAGGGGCCAGGAAATAAATATAAATCACTAAGTAACATGTGATTTTTTAAGAGCTACAAAGCGATAATCCGAAAGTCACATCTGATAAGATGTGTTAAGGCACCTTTAAGGCTGTTATAGGCACTCAGTGGCAACCGCATACGACGCTACCAAAGTGACTCTAACTGCCTACTGTTCAACTGTCATGCCAGCGGAGCAGTTCTTGCATTGACACTTTACTACTGAGCACCAGTTCTTCGCGTGATGAACGGTCTTCATCTCGAACCACGCCGTCTTTCCGAAGACAGCCGCGTCAAAACCGTACGACTGGAACTGTCGCTGTTATGGCAGAATACAAGCGCGCAAAATTTGCCGACGAGAATGGAGCACGAGGACAAAAAGTAACCAATCGCTTGAAATTAACGCTGATAAAAGGCGAGCAGCCGAACTCAACGAAGTCACAAGATGAGATACACCGGCCGGCAGCTAGCGGCAAGCAGGCCAAATAATAATCGAGGTGGATGGCGTAAGAAGCGCTGCCCGCTGAAGTGAGGCAACACGAAGATGAATTCATGTTTTTAAATAAGCGCTTCTCTTTCCAACCAAGCGTACACAAATGAAAGGTTTTCAAAACCAGCAATTGTAGTAGTACCTGAAATGGTAAAAATACCAAAAATATATAACCAAGTATTTTCTCTTATTTGTATGGTCCTCAACGACAATTATAGAGCTTCGGTTCCACTCCTCCGTTGATGTTACTGGCGCTTGGTTCTAGACCGCTATCGAGCCCCGCCTTCGAGACCCATGTGAATTCACCTTAACTGACGGCTAACCGCGGCACCGAAGTCTTTCAACAACTCACTGATTAGCTTCAACCAATGCTGGCACACGGAATCCATCCCACAGGCGTGGAAGGTAGCCAACGTACACTTCATCAGCAAGCCAGGGAAAGAAGTCAACATAAAGACCCTGCGCTCAGTATCGCTGGCGTCGTGAGTGGGCAAACTCATGGAGAAGGCAGTTCACACGCCTCTTTCCAACCTCATGGAAGGCAACGAGCTGCGCCCGCTCACTCTATTTCGGGTTCCCAGCACACCTGTCAACCGTGGACGTAATCTTTCAACTCAAGCACGAAGTCAGAGAGAGAAATATCCTGGCTCTTGGTTTGAAGGGGGCGTTCGACAACGTCAAACACGCCATAATCCTCGAGAACATGCAAAACATCAGCCGCGGACAGAGAATATATTCGCACGTCCGGGACTGCCCCACAAACGGTATAGTTAACGTCCACACAGGCGCAGAAAAAGACGGAGATGAAGATGGGAACAAGAGGCATGCCTCAGGGCCTAGTACTATCTCCACCCGTATTTAACATGACCGTCATATGGCTACCGCCTATGCTCGACCAAATGCAGGAAACACGACACTCCCTGTAGGCGGGAGACACAACTAGCCGGACAACCGAGGGCAACCTGGGACAAATGGGAGACAGGATCCAGTAAGCCACTGCTGCGGTCCAAATGTTCCCACTAAAATGATTCACCCGAAAAATTAGTGCTCGTCGTATTCCGTAGGTAACACAGTGAAGAGGCGGTATAGGTGCAAGTGGAGTGCACTCTCGAATAAGATCACTCTCAGGGTGTTGGGCGTATATATCAGGGAAAAATGGATTAACTATTCCACAATACACAAACTGCGCTCGACATGCAAACAAATCAACAAGATGATTGCCAGGATCTCGGCAACTAAGACCTTCACGATAAAGAAGGAGACCCTTCGCCTAGTGCAAGCCTTCGTCATAAGCCGGTGGTATATGCTATGCCATACCTAAAACTAAGGGGATCAGACCCTAAAAATCTAGGCGGCATGATTAGAATGAATGCAACAAGGCTATGTGACTTCAACTGAAAACCTCAACTGATAGGCTGTTATGAATGAGGATTCACAACTCAATACACGAGCTAGCCGAGTCACAGCTGACGGTCCAAATCGGGAGGTTGTCCACCACAAAAATGGGACGGAAAGCGCTTCCAGATATGCGCATCAGATGCCCTACCAACTGGAAGCCAAAGAAGTCATGTAATCCTCGTGGCGGGAAAAATTCAAGACGGCTCCGGTGCGAGGAAACACGCATATCGAGTTTCACCAGCAGAAAAGACAAGCGAGGCGTAAAGGCATGAAGACGCACTATGGAGCTGACGGAGGAGCATTTTACATCGATGCTGGCGGACCTGAACGGGGTATAGCGCCGGTCTCCGTATGCACCGAAATCAGGTCGTAGATGGACTAGCGTTCGTTAGTGAGGATATGACAGCAACGGAGGAAGTGGCGATAGCCTTATCAGCTACGCATCTCCCATCACAATACACCCTAAATAATTCGCTAACTGCGTGCCGTAACTACATCAAAGAGAGAATAATACCGCTCGCGGCTACTGTGTCCAAATTAAGAGCCACGACAGAGGCTACAAACCAGACCACAAACATATAGTGTGGGCACCAGGCTACTGTGGTAATGATGGAGGGTGGTAATTTGGGCCTATTGGTTCATCACAGAAAAAGAAGAAAAAAATGCAGCACATAAAACGCATGGACGACAGAAGAAAGACAAATACAAGCGCTGTGTCAGCGCTTGTGTTTGGCTTTCTTCTGTCCTCTATGCGTGTTTTGCGCTGCATGTATTTCTTTTCTGCCACTAGGGCATCACAGAGAATGAGAAAGCACACGCCCGAGCATTTCACCCCCAAAGATGCTTTGGAGCGCGCTGCCCCACTGCCAGTGCATAAAGCCTGGCTCTATCGAAGGGGGTCTCTAGCGATTCGAGAGAAGGTGGAGGGTGTATAAAGGAGGAGAGAGAGAGAGAGAAAGCG
Organism: Amblyomma americanum; assembly: GCF_052857255.1. Lineage (NCBI taxonomy): Eukaryota > Metazoa > Arthropoda > Arachnida > Ixodida > Ixodidae > Amblyomma > Amblyomma americanum. The sequence continues at coordinate 125,546,815 of NC_135502.1, read as the reverse complement.
ACTGACGCTCTGGCAGTGCGCTCGTCCTTGTATAGCCTTGGAGCTGAGCGGCTAGCTTTGGATTCACTCATGCTTTGAGGCACTGGTTTCCCATTTTCTTGCACCCTTTGTCCAGTGGTGCTATGTCTGTATTTTTCTCCGCAACGGGTTTTAGAAAACGCGTTAATGATTCTTACGAAAAATTACAGCGAATTTTTTTAACGAAAGGAAAGAAACGGTTTGACTGCCACTGACAAGAAGAAAAATATGGTTGCTTACTTCGTACACATGCAGTCTCTACATTCTGGTACGTGGAGTCTCAAATCCTTTGTCAAAAATGGTGGGCGTCCCAGGCCCCCGCTATTTTAAGCACTGCCCACTGCTAACCTTCAGAGGCATACTGTAACACATCAGGCTATCCCGCAGTGTATACCCCGAGACGGGCAAAACGCTAGACGAGGTCTAAGAGATCTCACTTTGTAAAATTCAGACCAACACCTCCAATGCTCCATGCAGGGTACAGGCCTTAGGCAGGAGTCGTTCTACTCCCAATGTAAGTTATGCGGGGAGAAGGCGACTTTACTTCACACGATATGGGCCCGTCAGGAAAACAGGTGAGTAGACATCAAGAAAAGCCAACGCAGAAGGGATGCGAGGCGGCCCTGTTCAGCTCGGGCGGTACAGACAACAAGGACCTCTCTCAAGAGCTAGCTAGGCATCAGCCTTCGCCAACAGAGTTCCAGAATAAGGATCCCGCCTGTCAAGACCTCACAGAACTGTAAATAAAGCATTTTTACTACCACTACCAACTACAACATGTGAGCTTGTTTTCAATAAAACTGGCTTGGTAGCTCAGCGCTTGTGTGTGGTCTGTTTATTCGATGTCCCCGTTTTTTGGTTCCGCCATTTTTATAATGGCATCGCGTTGTGTGCTATGAATCACATTCCTTGGTCACGAAATGAGGATGGTCATGCTGTAATATGCATGCTGAGCATGAAATATATTTGTTCCCAAGGGACAGTGCAGTGTCCCTTCGGAACAAATATATTTCATTCATATCCTTCTGAAACCAGGATACCCTGAACTGTGTCACCGATTCTTTTTTTAAATGCACTGGGTGGGCAACTTTTCTAAGATATGTTTTTCTCGTGTGTACCGTTTCGCTGTAGGCTGATAGCGTGTAATGCAGATAAATTTTAGGCATCTCCCAATAACGAGGAAATTAGATCAAACCTCTGCTCATAATAATTATTGTAATTATTGCATAATTAAGCAGAGTTTAACTATAATCTAGACTCCCAAAGCATAATAGTCAATAAGTTTATTTTCCAGGTTCAACTGGAAGGTTTCCTGGCTAAAAGCTGCCTGGGCATCTTGAGTGCGTACATGAAACCCCTACAAGCAGTAGAACACGAGTGGTAGAGGACATTTTCAAAACCACTCACACTTACAGTAGTAAATGTTTTATGGCACATATGCAGCTCAGGCCATCATGCACCAAACTCAAGCTAAGGGAAATTATCGATGCTGTAGGCGGCGTAAAACATTGTTTTCGGTTACCTAATGATAAAGGAAGAAATTTTATGAATGGTTACTACAAAAGCTTTAAAAAAGGTCGGCTAGTCTCAGGAGGTACCCTTGACTGGACAAGGATGTTGAGCCGCCCAAGCAGTAAAACAAAACCTCAGCCTTCCTCTCAAGAATGAGAAGGCGGCTGAGATGTATCCAAAAAAAGGAAATGAATAGGAGAGTAAAGATTTAGAGTTTGCTGAGAAAACATGCCTCTCTTAAAAAGCTAAAACACAAGCTGTGTCAACGATTGCATCTTCACTCAAAAGCAATGCTGGGTGTAAAGGGATGTGTTCATTATAAAAGTAAGTAAAATATTTTTTCCCAAGTTTGTGAAGTTTTGTGCATGAGTATAAAATGCGATTAATTGTTAGATAATCTCCACACTTTTCGCAAACCGGTTTGTTTTCTTTTGTCAATAGAAAATTGTGTGTGATGTTTTCTTGACATGAGCTTGAGAGCGCACAAATCTGCTCTCTCATTGCCTTTTATTGCCACATGACTCGGAACCCAGCACAGTTTTATGTTTCGTCCTTTAGCTGTGGCAGTTACTATGTCGTGTATGTGTAACCAAGCAGAGGGCTGCTTGCATTTTTAGAATGGAGAGCATTAAGTACGCTTAAGGAGTCTGTGTAAATAATAGCGTATTAAAGGTTTTCGCTTAGTATTTTTTTCTATGGCCACACATACTGCGTAGCATTCCTCAGTGCAGATGAATGAACACTGTAGTAATCGTACTATTTCCACCGAATTCTCTCGCACCACTAGGTTTCCTACGTAACCATCTGTTTTTAATCCTTCGGTATAAAATTATGTAAAACTACTGTATTTTTCTTCGGGGGCAAGTAATTATTGTATTATATGTTGTTGTGGAGTTTGTTTTTTCCGAAACTGTGTAAGAGTGAAGTGACAGATTGCAGGAAAATTGCGCCATGGAGGCAGTGTATCCCTACTTCGAGCAATGCCGGGTGATGTATCTAGTACTCCGAGGTAGTGGCGCATATCTTCGAAACGCAGGAGGAGGGGTCTTATAGCTAGCGGTTTGTTGTTAAGCAGTGTTCTTGATGGGCACTTTGTGACTATGGGGTAACATAGGTGTTTGGGCAGCGTACTGATTTTTAAAATGTACGAGCATGTGAGCATGGTTCTTCTATCTGTAAGTGATGGTTCGTTGGTTTCCGCATAAAGAACGCTTATGGGTGACGTCCTGTATGCACCGGTGAAAAACCTAAATTATGTACCGGATCCAGCCGTTTAAGGTACGATCGCCTCGCTGATTCATAAACTATGCATCCACAATCTAATGTAGAGTGTACTGCATAGCAATGAATTTGTAAAAGACAAGTCCTTTCGAAACCCCAGTTTTTTCGTTATAGTACTTTTAGTATATTAAGAGATCGAGAAGTTCTCTTTTAGAGGGTGTTTATGTGTGCTAGGAATGTGAGCTTTTTTATGTGTGGTAGGAATGTGTGTGAGGAATAACTTTTGTCAAAAGTTACTCCTTGAAATTTGTGCTCATCTTCTAACTGGCAATGTGACTTCATTTAGATACAGGGAGGGATCAGTGTGCAGTCCTCTTCTAAGCGAGAACAGAACAGCTACTGACTTTTGCGTAGAAAACTTGAAAGCATTTGTATGTGCCCATGTTGTTAGTTTATTTACTGTTAGCTATATTTGCCTCTCACACAATGTAAGGCTAGAGGATGCGCAAACAATCTGAAGATCGTCGACATAGACTGAATAAATGATGGAGTTCGGAATTATTTTTGCTAGGGAAGTCATTTTTACCGTAAAAATTGGGGTACTTAAAATGCACCCCAGAGGCACGCCGTTCTCTTGAATGAAGTTCTTAGAAGGAGTGGCACCCAGGCGTACTTGAACGGTTGAACAAAAAGTCACTCAAGCATTTCATCATCCTACCGCGGATGCCGAAGTCTCCAAGGTCCCGCAGTATGCCAAACCTCAATGTGGTGTCATAGGCTTCCTCTAAATTGAAAAAAACCGCAAGGCAGTGTTCCCTTTGTATCAATGCTTCTCGGAATCTGTTTGTTCTCAAGGGGGACAAGGTGATCGGTTGTAGAGCATGCTTTTTTAAACTCGCATTGATGGATGTCGAGAAGATCACGGGATTGTAATAGAAACATTAACCTAATGCTCAGGACGCTTTCAAATAATTTGGCAAATACACTTGTCCCGGCTTCAATAATGGTACAATAATGGCTTTCAGAAGTGAGTCTATATCGAGTTCGGACAAATGGACGAGCATTTCGTAATTGACTTCATCTGGTCCTGGTGCAGTTCGTTTACCGGAAGAAAGTACGCTTTTAATTTTTACTCGTGTAATTGGGCTATTATATCGTTCGTGAGAACTCCCTGCTGTCAGCAGCCTTTTTTTTCGGCTGTGTTTTTATATTTTAAAAACGAGTCTGTACAATGAGAGGAACTAGATACAATAGAAAAATGTTCACCTCATATATCTGCGTGCACCTAACATATAGTTTTTTATATTTGTATGTACACCAGGGGCTGTCAGAAGAGGGACCGTGAACGGGGAGTAGCGACCATCTAGTTTGTGTACTGCTTCCCACATTTTTTTCGATGAGGCATAGCTATTATCGACGAAACGAAGCTTTGCCATGATGCTTTCTCGGCATTGCGACGTGTGTACCGAGCTTTAGCTCTTGCTTTTTTTAAAGTTTATAAGTTCCTCCTGCGTGAGGTATCTGCGAAATATACCACAAGCTTTATTTTGTGGTTCCTTTGCTTCTTTGCAATCTGGTGTCCACCACACTTTATGGTTGCGTCGTGCTATTCCTGAAGATTCAGGGATAGCCATGTGTGCGGCAGCAAGAATAAAATTTGTCAACTTTTCTTTTATTTCATTGACATTAAGTATTCCTAACGCAATATTTTCTAATGTGGCTTCTGTTCTAACATGTCGCCAGTTTGCTAAATTAAGCTTCCAACGCCGTGGTTCTTTCAGGGTTACTGATAGTCGGGATGACAGGCAGATTTCAACATGGACATGATCGTTTCCTTAGGTGTTGCCTAAAACATCCCATTTAAAATCGCTAGAAATTGATGGAGAGCTAAAAGAGGAATCTAAAACGCTCATTCTTCCTGAACTAGGAGAGCAGAAGTAGGTGTACCGGTGTTTAGTACACAAATATTGTTAGATAGTATAAAATCCTCAATGACCTGACCTCTGCTATAGGTTTTCTCACTTCCCCAGAAACAGGAGTGTGCATTCTAGGTTTCAGTTTGATCTCGCGAGCTGCTACTCCAGGTTGCACAATGATGCCCACGCCTCCCGAGATTCTGCTAGCCCCCTCTCGGTCACGGCTGAAGAGAGTATCTTTAGCACCTTTGTGTGCTGAAGGGCTAAATTGGTTTCCTGCACACATAAAGCAATAGAATAAATTGTGTTTAAAATGTCTTTTATGTCAATATAATTATTTATGAGACCTCTGCAGTTCCAGTGTATTATGAAAGCCATCGCAGTTTTGTGTGCGTATGTGCAGATAAAACTAGATTAACTTGGATATGGCCCCGTGACTCGGAGCCTCGAATTTTTTGACCGATCCAAGGAGCTCCGCCGTCCGTCCGACGTGGACAGCACGGGGCTGCCCTGGGTTGTGTCCATCGCCTCTGCAGAGCCGCTGGATAACCGTGCAGAACGCACGCTGACTTCTGAGTTACACCGCGACCCGTGGGAAGAGGTCTTGAGGCCCGCTAACCCGGGGGTCTGCGCAGTAGCGTTAGCTACTCCACCAGTTGGCGCGGATGGTCCTGCCTAGGCCCACTGCGTGCGGCCTGGATCGGTGCCGAAGCCTGGTGTGGTGCGCCGCGCCCACGCACCACATCGGTGAAGTTTGTTTTTTCAGTGAAGGAGAATCTGTTTCAGCATATAGCTTTCTTGCTTCCTTCAAAGTAATGTTTTAGGTAGGTTTCAGGGTGATTATTTCTTTATCTTTCTTCCAGGACGGACAAGCCCTGGAGCATGCGGCATGGCTTCCTTCACAGTTAGCGCAGCGCGGGACAGCAACACATTCATCAGATTGGTGGTCTTTCGAACAGCATTTCGCGCAAGACAACTCTGTGAGCCGTGGACGGACCTCTGGCAATTGATACATCTGCTGGGTTGGTTATATATGGCCTTACAATTATTTTCAGGTAGCCGACTTCAATGCTTTTAGGCAGCGCGCTGGTGCTGAATGTAAGGATCAGGTGTTTCGTGCATATTTCTTTGTTATCCTTCCGGTTCTTTATCCGCTGAACATTTATGACATGTTGGTCGGTAAGGCCTTCAAGCATTTTTTTTCAGAGAGGTGGACAAAACCGATTTCAGACATGACGCCTCAGACTGTGATCTGTGTGACATGATGGAGACAGAGATGTCCCCTATATACGCAATGTTTGCAAGTTTTGAGTGCTGTACGGTGCCACGTAATTCAAGCAGTAAGTCGCCGCTGGCCAATTTTGAGACCTAGTACCCAATGCCCAAGGTATCTGTCAGGCACTTTGCTACCGAAAACGGGGATATGCGTCTTGCTGGTTTTCCTTCTGTTTCGCTATGGACAACGTGGAACATTGGGAATGACACCTTTCTTTTCTGGAGAAACTGTTCATCGTTCCGCCCTCTTTTGAGAGCGCGATCAGGTTTAAAAGAAAGGGGTGGCTTAAACAATTACGTTTTTCAGCCATGGTGCCACCCACCCACAGCGGAGCCCAACTAAGGGACGGGACAGGAACTTGCAAGCAAGTCCTGCACGCGCCAGTTGGACACCCTAACTATAACCAAATATAACGCAGCTTAGGGTGGTTGGCCACAAAAGGCTAACCCTCTCTGCTAGGAAAAAATGAAAAAGTAAGAAGTGAATATTGCACAGGAGAGTTGTAAGAAGGAAGGTAGGAACGTGGAAGATGGAGGGGAGGGCAGAAAAAGGTGACTCCCGATTTCCTCCTGTCGGGTCACGCCGGAGGTGCCGTCTACAGGAAACTGGGGCCAAAGTGGTGTGTTGCCTCCGCCGAGGGGCCTTAAAGCTCCAAACGCTCGGCATCGGCTCAACCACCAGGATTCTCTTTTCCCTGGACACGGCGACGCCACGCACGGCTATGCGCGGGTGCTCGGGTCCGCGGTGATGCACTGTTCACCATCATCTCCCTGCAGGGATGTCCCTGCGGATGCTCGGGAACCCGTGCTGTCGCCAATCAGCAACATCTGGCAGAAGCAGATGCCCCATGCGGGGGTAAATAAAGAAAACACTTGACACATATATACACTGACTCGGATAATGTAAAAAAATGAGAACACTGAAATGGACATACATATGCTGAAAAAATGCATTAACACACTCAAGCGGTTCAACAATCAACATGTGGAGACATAGAGTGACATTTGAACAAAATATTTCTGCAGCTCAGCTTTTGTATATCCCGTTGTATGTTGATGTGTGTTTAAATGTTGGGGCAGATTATAAGACAACATTTGTAATTTATAACCGGTACGAAAACGTGTCATGTTCCATTAGTTAGTACTTATGGTATGTATGTTAGCACGACGCCTGTCCAAAGATGCGAGGGTAGAGTAAAAATTGACAATTGATGCCGTGGAAAAATGCATTTTTTGCAGTAACTTAAAATTACATAAAAGATCAACGCGGACAATGTTACGTGCTTAGAAGAACTTGGAACGAATACATTAAAAGGATTTCATTGAAGCTATGCAGGGTCGTAGGTACGTTGAACCGATGTCGCCAAATACTTCCCAGTAACATTAAGAAACTTTTATACAACGCTCTATTTAATTCACAAATATACTATTGCGCCTTAGTGTGGGCAAACACCTACGGAACTAACATTATCAAACCTTTATTACTTCAGAAGAAAGCAATCCGTGCAATAGAAAACAGATCTAGGCTTGAACATACACAACCACTTTTCCGAAAACACAAGGTTATGACAGCAAATAATATTTACACACACAAACTCCTATGTGTCAACAGAAAAGCAGTGCAAGGAAGATCAGAAACAGTTTTAAATTTAGCACACCTTACAAAAAATAAAAAACCTACTTTTTTCGCTACCAGCCTCTATGGTTTGTTCCCTTTTCACGTACTGGCTACGGCACCGAAAGTATTAGACATTCATTACCATCCATTTTAAATGATTTCGACTTCCAGAGCGTGGATGTCATTTCAATCCCGCGTAGACACATCGCCAACCTCTTTGTCGGGTGAACCATGTTGATGTTGTTTTTCATGTCCGATTTCCCCTTCTGTTTCAGTCTTTCAGCATTATTTCATCATCCCTGTGTTGTGCACATGTATAACAAAGAATGCTTTATTTTCGTTTTCCATTTCGTTTTGCAAGTGCAGTTGTACTGAAAGATAGGCCTTTGAAAAAAAAAGCAAAAAAAAATGGTATTTCAGATGTGCACTGTATACCTCGCCATTGCTCCTGATGTAAAGGTGGCTGGAGCGCCGTCAAGCTGCCGATAGAGCAGCTTTTCTCCAGCCACCTATTTAAGCTCCTCTGTATTCAGTGGCGAAAATAAACATTACTATTATTATTAAGGCGTATTTGGCGATAGTCATGTTATCAATATTAGCGATTATTCGAACAATTTTCTTTTGCAATGCAAGAATCTTATATACTTTATTTCTAGTCAATGTGGCCCATACTAAGCTACAGTAGATAAGGTGAGAAAAAATAATGCATAATAAATTTGTAATTTACATTTCAAAGGTAAAGTTTCACGGCATCGCGAAAAGGACCCGTAGACAGAAGAGAGTTTTTTGCAGAGGTGTTCGACGTGAGCATCGCAGTTTAAACGACACGAAGACTATACTCAGAGGATCTTGTGCTCTTCAACAATTTCTATTTGTTGGTTTTCAAAGTTGAACATGCAATTGGATGTGGTCGGTTTGTTTCTAGCACGACATATTATATCCTTGGGCTTTGTAGGATTTATATTTAATTTATTCATCACTGAGCTACTTGATAGTTTATTTAGAATATCATTACATTTCACAAATAAATTGTTTAAGATAGGGCCTGAAAGACGCATTGTGATATCATCAGCTTATATTACAAAATCAGTGAAAGGATCAATACTAATAATATCAGTTATGTATGCATTAAACAAAAGGGGTCCCAGCACGACACCACAACTGATAGGTAAAAGGGAAGACAGTTCATTATCTACAGACACCGACTGACTTCTTTTTTGGAGGTAGCTTTCAAGCGAACTGAGTGATTTACCACAGATACCGTACATTTGAAGTTTGTTAGCAGGAATCGTATGGTTTAAATAATCAAACGCCTTACTGAAATCAAGAAAAAGGCACATCGTATATAAATTCTCATTATTAATGTTCAAAATAATTTCTTTCAATGTTAGTAAGGCTGTTTTTGTGGATTTACCAGTTCTGAAACCGAATTGTGACTCAGTTATTAGTCTATGTTTGTCAAGAAACTTTGTTATTCTTGACGCAATAACCTTTTCCAGCCCCTTGGAAAACACGGAGAGTACTGAAATGGGCCTGTTAATTTGCTTGTACATTTCGGTCGCCCCCTTTATAGAGAACAGACACTTTTACTGTTTTCATTCCGTTGAGGAAAACCCTGAATTCTAGTGCAAGATTATAGATGTGACAAAGCAAGGGACAAATTGTGGGTAAGACATCTTTCAGTGGTTTCTTCTGTATGGTACTGATATCTAAGGCTTTGGTGTTACTAGTTCTCATGTACATATTAAAAACCTCATTTTCATCAATAGGCTTGAAAAATAGAGTCTCGCTAACCTCACTAGGGAAACGGTGATATTATTGTCCGTAGGATCTTGAGATGAAGAAGTGTTATTGATAAAATGTTTGTTAAAACACTCTGCGCGTGCTCTTCTTTTTATTTCCTTGCCACTTAATAGCATAGTTTTTGCAACATAGTTATTCGCACGGCGACCTAGGACATCGTTTAAAACATTCCAAGCAATATCAGGTCTCTTTGAACTGACGGTAGAAAAGACCTGCTGATAATATGAATTTTTTTGCTTTCCGTAGCAACGAGTTTAATCGGTTTCTTAAATTTTCAAAAGAAGGAAGTGCATCTTGTTCACGTGTTGGAAGGAATATTTGATACAATTTTTGTTCTTTATCATTTTGAAGAATTCTCGTGTAATAGATAGTTTCCTTATCTTTTTGGAAGGGGTGTACTTTTCGAGTGGAAAGTGCTCCAAATAAAGAAAAAGAAACTGGTGAAAAAATAGGTCGTACGCATTATTGACGTCCATTTTTTTGCAGCATGTAATACCAGTCGAAGTTCGGAATATCGTGCTTAAATGCTTTCATGGAGGCATCTGTGACGCGCTGTACACTAATGGTCTCGTTCACTTTGTTCCGCTTAGCATGCTTATTTTGAAAGATCACAAACACAGGACAGTGATCCCTCACATCAGAAGCAATTGTACCGCAAGAGAGTACATTGGTTTCAATATTCGTAACTATTAAATCAAGTGCCAACAGTCGTGCATGTGAGACGTGTTGCTGTTTAGATTAAGTTGACAAACCCTCAGGAAAGAAGTTTCATTTTGAAATCACGTACAGTAGCGTTGTGGTCAAGAATATTAATATTAAGATCACCACTGCACAAAAGCGAGCATTTATTCAGTGATGCATATTCAAGAGTCTGGACAAAATAATCTAAAGTTTTTCATGTTGCCATTTGCGTGGCGGTACACTGCAGATATCAGCTGGTTTCGATTTTCCAATGTTAACACTTCATAATCTTTTGTAACTTCACTAAGATTAGGAGGAATGTGGCACCTTTTGCACGCGAGAGTATAGATAGCGACACCGCCGCCGCCGCGTTTGTTAGGTCTGTTGAGGTGAAAGACTTCGTAACCGGGCAGCTCTAGAATCCTGCGGCCAGGTTGATACTACGTTTCATTGAGCATAAAAACCGTAAATTAGAAAGTGAACAGTTTTAATAACATAGGGATTGCATCATGTCTGTTGCTCACTGAGCGTGCATTGAGATGCAAAAGAGTTTCACAGTCACAGTGCTCTAGCTTCACCTGTTGTGGTAGGACAAGTTCGTGATAGGTCATTTTTGTTTAGTTATTCTTGATTACAGAGCAGAAGGACGACCGATTTTAGTTGCCAGGTTAGCTATGATTATCGCCTGCAGCTGACTCAGCACGACTGTCTTCCTGCGCGAAGAGCTTGATGAGGTCATTTTCGTTGGTTAAAGGTACAACCGCCGAGCCGTCAATTTTCTTCATGAATATCTTTCCATTTTTTGACCAAACAGATTTCCACTGATGCTCATATTTTTACACCAAATGCAAGAATTTTATTTTGTGTCAGGTAAACGTGTTCATTCACGTACACAGGACCAGAATTTCCCAGCCCAACGTCAGTGTTTGTGAGCCTCCTTTTTTTGGCTTTCTGGAGGACCGCGTCACGTAGGGCTCGAGACCGGAACTGAACCACAATATTCGACATATCTGCCTTTCCTGTCGGTACTCGATGACAGGCTTCAATATCGCTTTCTTGAATTGGCTCTTAAGTTGCATTTCCTATCTTTGAGACTATGTTAATCACAGACTCGCTGTCATTTTTGACGACACCTTGAATTTCGAACTTCGACCTTCCTGAGTATTGTTGAAACAGAATAAGTCACTTGCTCAAATCAAGCACTTTACTTTCCAGGTTTGTGTGCATGGTTCGAAGCACGTCATTTTCATCAGGAAGGTTCTTGCTTTTAGCGATTTCGGCATTTAGCTTCTCCTCAAGCTTTTTGACAGAGTCATATGCAAGCTTGATGCTTTAAACTAATCCTTGCTACTTGCTATTCGTTCTTCTGTTCTCGAATTTCGTTGCTCATTGCCCGCTGCAACGACTCGCGAAGCAGCTTCTTTTCAGCTTTAGTTTCTTCCCGTAACATTTCTATACTAGCTTTCAAGTCCTCTTTCATTTTTGCCGCCTCATTTGCAGTCAGTCCTAAACGTGTGTTCCCTTAGAGTCAAACAGCACACTTGATAAGGTTCAGCAAACAGAAACGAGAACAGCAGAAGTTCATAAGACACTTGGCAGCGGCCACGAGCGACTAAAAATAATGCGTATGGTCAACGTGTTCTTTTCACTAACCTGCAATGAAGGCTGAAGTAGATTAGGACGCTTGAGACTCGCTCGACGCAATTGCCAAATGCCGCGAGTGTCACTGAAGGTGCTCCTTTTCTAGTGGATGGGGTCACGTGCGAGCAAACGCAGCAGGTCACGACACAGCCGAAGATGACGCCTTCTTGTACCAAGCGGTGTCCAGCGTAATCCGTGCTTTCACAGCGCCAGGCTGCGGGATGAATCAGTGCTGGCAACTAGTGCGGCTGCGTGGGTTTGCCCTGAAATGAAGGTCGAAGTAGATTAGGACGCTTGCGACTCGCTCGACGCTATTGCCAAATGCCGCGAGTGTCACTGAAGGTGCTCTTTTTGTAGTGGATGGGGTCACGTGGGAGCAAACGTAGCAGGTCACGGCACAGCCGGCGATGACGCCTTCTTGTATCAGGCGGTGTTCAGCGTAATCCGTGCTTTCCCAGCGGCAGGCTGCGGGATGAATCAGTGCTGGCAACTAGTGCGGCTGCGTGGGTTTGCCCTGCAATGAAGGTCGAAGTAGATTAGGACGCTTGCGACTCGCTCGACGCTATTGCCAAATGCCGCGAGTGTCACTGAAGGTGCTCCTTTTGTAGTGGATGGGGTCACGTGCGAGCAAACGTAGCAGGTCACGACACAGCCGAAGATGACGCCTTCTTGTACCAAGCGGTGTCCAGCGTAATCCGTGCTTTCACAGCGGCAGGCTGCGGGATGAATCAGTGCTGGCAACTAGTGCGGCTGCGTGGGTTTGCCCTGCAATGAAGGTCGAAGTAGATTAGGACGCTTGCGACTCGCTCGACGCTATTGCCAAATGCCGCGAGTGTCACTGAAGGTGCTCCTTTTGTAGTGGATGGGGTCACGTGGGAGCAAACGTAGCAGGTCATGGCACAGCCGGCGATGACGCCTTCTTGTATCAGGCGGTGTTCAGCGTAATCCGTGCTTTCACAGCGGCAGGCTGCGGGATGAATCAGTGCTGGCAACTAGTGCGGCTGCGTGGGTCTGCCCTGCAATGAAGGTCGAAGTAGATTAGGACGCTTGCGACTCGCTCGACGCTATTGCCAAATGCCGCGAGTGTCACTGAAGGTGCTCCTTTTGTAGTGGATGGGGTCACGTGGGAGCAAACGTAGCAGGTCTTGGCACAGCCGGCGATGACGCCTTCTTGTATCAGGCGGTGTTCAGCGTAATCCGTGCTTTCACAGCGGCAGGCTGCGGGATGAATCAGTGCTGGCAACTAGTGCGGCTGCGTGGGTTTGCCCTGCAATGAAGGTCGAAGTAGATTAGGACGCTTGCGACTCGCTCGACGCTATTGCCAAATGCCGCGAGTGTCACTGAAGGTGCTCTTTTTGTAGTGGATGGGGTCACGTGGGAGCAAACGTAGCAGGTCACGGCACAGCCGGCGATGACGCCTTCTTGTATCAGGCGGTGTTCAGCGTAATCCGTGCTTTCACAGCGGCAGGCTGCGGGATGAATCAGTGCTGGCGCCTAGTGCGGCGGCGTTGGTGTGCCCTGCAATGAAGGTCGAAGTAGATTAGGACGCTTGCGACTCGCTCGACGCTATTGCCAAATGCCACGAGTGTCACTGAAGGTGCTCCTTTTGTAGTGGATGGGGTCACGTGCGAGCAAACGTAGCAGGTCACGACACAGCCGAAGATGACGCCTTCTTGTACCAAGCGGTGTCCAGCGTAATCCGTGCTTTCACAGCGGCAGGCTGCGGGATGAATCAGTGCTGGCAACTAGTGCGGCTGCGTGGGTTTGCCCTGCAATGAAGGTCGAAGTAGATTAGGACGCTTGCGACTCGCTCGACGCTATTGCCAAATGCCGCGAGTGTCACTGAAGGTGCTCCTTTTGTAGTGGATGGGGTCACGTGGGAGCAAACGTAGCAGGTCATGGCACAGCCGGCGATGACGCCTTCTTGTATCAGGTGGTGTTCAGCGTAATCCGTGCTTTCACATCGGCAGGCTGCGGGATGAATCAGTGCTGGCAACTAGTGCGGCTGCGTGGGTTTGCCCTGCAATGAAGGTCGAAGTAGATTAGGACGCTTGCGACTCGCTCGACGCTATTGCCAAATGCCGCGAGTGTCACTGAAGGTGCTCCTTTTGTAGTGGATGGGGTCACGTGGGAGCAAACGTAGCAGGTCTTGGCACAGCCGGCGATGACGCCTTCTTGTATCAGGCGGTGTTCAGCGTAATCCGTGCTTTCACAGCGGCAGGCTGCGGGATGAATCAGTGCTGGCAACTAGTGCGGCTGCGTGGGTTTGCCCTGCAATGAAGGTCGAAGTAGATTAGGACGCTTGCGACTCGCTCGATGCTATTGCCAAATGCCGCGAGTGTCACTGAAGGTGCTCTTTTTGTAGTGGATGGGGTCACGTGGGAGCAAACGTAGCAGGTCACGGCACAGCCGGCGATGACGCCTTCTTGTATCAGGCGGTGTTCAGCGTAATCCGTGCTTTCACAGCGGCAGGCTGCGGGATGAATCAGTGCTGGCGCCTAGTGCGGCGGCGTTGGTGTGCCCTGCAATGAAGGTCGAAGTAGATTAGGACGCTTGCGACTCGCTCGACGCTATTGCCAAATGCCGCGAGTGTCACTGAAGGTGCTCCTTTTGTAGTGGACGGGGTCACGTGGGAGCAAACGTAGCAGGTCATGGCACAGCCGGCGATGACGCCTTCTTGTATCAGGCGGTGTTCAGCGTAATCCGTGCTTTCACAGCGGCAGGCTGCGGGATGAATCAGTGCTGGCAACTAGTGCGGCTGCGTGGGTTTGCCCTGCAATGAAGGTCGAAGTAGATTAGGACGCTTGCGACTCGCTCGACGCTATTGCCAAATGCCGCGAGTGTCACTGAAGGTGCTCCTTTTGTAGTGGATGGGGTCACGTGGGAGCAAACGTAGCAGGTCTTGGCACAGCCGGCGATGACGCCTTCTTGTATCAGGCGGTGTTCAGCGTAATCCGTGCTTTCACAGCGGCAGGCTGCGGGATGAATCAGTGCTGGCAACTAGTGCGGCTGCGTGGGTTTGCCCTGCAATGAAGGTCGAAGTAGATTAGGACGCTTGCGACTCGCTCGACGCTATTGCCAAATGCCGCGAGTGTCACTGAAGGTGCTCTTTTTGTAGTGGATGGGGTCACGTGGGAGCAAACGTAGCAGGTCACGGCACAGCCGGCGATGACGCCTTCTTGTATCAGGCGGTGTTCAGCGTAATCCGTGCTTTCACAGCGGCAGGCTGCAGGATGAATCAGTGCTGGCGCCTAGTGCGGCGGCGTTGGTGTGCCCTGCAATGAAGGCCTAAAAGTAGGACGCTTGAGACTAGCTCGACGCTACTGCCAAATGCCAATAGTTCTTTAGCGGCGCAGCGCGGCAGCCAGCAGAACAACACATGCAGAGGCAAAGAATTAGTCCTGATAAACGCCGGGAAAATTCTATATGTTCTGTCAAAAGAATCCGACAGAAAAAAAAAACCTGTTAACGCTGAATTGTGTTCAGGCACAAGGCCCCGCAGAAACGAAGAGCAACTGAGAATGCATATAGTAGGAAATCGCTTTCAACAACTAGATTACAGTTTACGTGACTGTCAGACGTTTGAATCGACAATGCTGCGAATGCAGTTGGATTGGAACTACCCTCAATGATTACTTTGATGATTTTTACTATAATGAATGCCTTTAGTTTCCGAGGCTTCACACACGCCGCAGAATCTTTCTGGAGGGTGCAGGCGGCCGGAGGTGAGTCAAAGGTAGAAGTCGGTGGGGGGGGGGGGGGGGTGCAACTCTCTACCTACGGGGTGGTCTGGCGAAGCGGGTGCTGTGTGGAGCTTCTGGAAGGCAGCTGGTAGTAAATGTTGCGCACCCAAGCTCCGATTATCGGGACACACTGAAAATACTGTGATACGGTTGCAGCACGCTTTCAGTAGCCAAATGCCGCACCATCTACGCTCGCGGGCCTGTGTACTCAAAGCTCGCTAAAGTGCCCTCGACCTCTATCCCAAAGTCCTGCAGGAACTGCTTACCGCTGTTGGCGTCTTCAAAAACATCTCGCACTTTCCTTCCGTGAGGCCTTGAACTCCACTAAGTTCAGTCTTCTAGAAGCGCTTGACAATAATTTCGGCCAGTTCTAGCGTCCTTACGGCACGCGTCCGAAAAAGGTAAACGGCTTCAGCCGCTTCGCGTTCGCCATGACCAATACTTGCGCTCGGCGGAGCGGCGCGCCCGCGCCAAACCTAAAGAATCCCTGTCAGCACGCACTACGCGGGAACTCTGTCATCTCTACAGCAAACAAGAAGAGCCTGCTGACGTGCTTTTGATATGATGGTGGTACTATTGTTGATCCAACCTGCCGCGGCCGGACATGATTACTCTTGGGTGTCCGAGAACAAGCAGTGACGACGGCGACCACTCCGTGCGAGCACGGAAATGAGGCATACAGATCCCGCACGCTGCCGCCAGGCGAGCGTCAGAGCGAGCCCTTTACAAGATCACCAAGGCCCAGTCCGGGTATCCCCTATCCTGCCATTCCCCGCGTTTTCAAAACCTTCGAAACAAGGAAACGAGGGTGCTCACCTCCTAAGACCAGCCCTATCCGGCGCCATCAGCTTACGTCACCTATTAGTGACGTAGGCGCTTGGGAGAGAAGATCGTGCGGGGCCTTCCTCCTCTTAGAGGTGGTGTTTTCTTCAGCCATCGCTAAGAAAACTACGGCGAGCCGCGCGCAGAAAGCGTTCGAGGCTCATCTACGACTAGAGGAGAATAAAAGGGTATTACTTCCATGTCATCAATGCGTTTGGGCGCCTCATGTGTGTGAAATAATCTTCGGCTGTTGAGAGAATCGGCAGCGCCATCATCACCATCAGCCTGACTACGTTCATTGAAGGACAAAGGCCTCTCCCATATCTCTACAACTAACCCGGTCCTGTGCCAGCTGCGGCCACTTTACCCTCGAAAACTTATGTATCACATAGGCCCACCTAACTTTCTCCCGCCCCTTGCTAGGCTTGCCTTCTCTTGGCGTCTTGTCTGTTACCCTTAACGACCAGCGGTTATCTTGCCTTCGTATTGCATGCCCTTCTCAAGCCTCTTTCTTACTCTTGATTTCGACTAGGATGTCATTAATCCGCGTTTGTTCTTTGACCCACTCTGCCCTCTTCATGTTTCTTGACGTTACACATCTCAATTTCCTTTCCATAGCTCGATCCGTTGTCCTTGAGTAGAACCCTTGTCGTTAGCCTGCATGTTTCTGGCCCGTAGGTCAGTACCAGTAAGAAACAGTTATTGTACACTTTTCACTTGAAGGATATTGATAAACTGCGATTCATGACCTGAGAGAACCTGCCATATGCGCTCCTTCCCGTTCTTAACCTTTTAGTTATTTCGCTCTCATGATCCGGATCAGCTCTTACTACCTGGCGTATTCCCTTACCACTTGAAAAACCCAGCTGCCAATTGTGTAGTCTCTGTTTCCTTGCGAGACTGTTGAATGTTACCTTGGTTTTCCGATATACGAAATGAGCGAAAATTGATAGGGGACGCTGTGAATAAAATAACAAGTCGAAAAGGGTGTAACACGCCACAGACACTATATCTCAACTGAACTCAGATAACAAGGATGAATGAATATTATGTACCGGCTGGATGGTGCATCTCTGGATGAGTCAGGCTGATGATGGTAATGATGATGAATGATCCGGATCGGTGATAACTACCTGCCCTAAGTAGACGTATTACCTTTCCACTTCCAGCGCCTCGCTGTCAATAGTAAACTGTTGTTTCTTGGCGAGAGTGTTGAACAACACTTTGGTTTTCAGCATAATTATTTTCAAACCCACCGTTCTCGTCTGCCCGCTATAGTCATTGATCATGATTTGCGATTCATTCCCAGAGTGACTTAGCAAGGCAATGTCTTCAGCGAACCGCAGATGCATGCAACACCAGTAGAAGGCGTTTTTTTTCACTGAAACCCGAAAACCCATCAGTGAGAAGTACGCACGCCTCTGCTCTACTGAAATCGCCACTCTGTGATAATGTCTCAAACGTGCGTCTACTTCAGTGCTGTACAAAGCAAAAAGCTGAGAAATTTTACGCTTCTCGCGTGAATCGCAATATTCAGCAAGAGTGAGCGTGAAAGCCAGTTCTTAAAAATCTCTCCCCAACCCCTTTTCTAGATCTCTTACTTTTCGGTGCGGTTCAGATGTCCCTGCCTTGTCAGAGTGCTACCATGGCTTTTATTCATTATGCCTATTCTAACCCTTATACGAAGACGCGAACCCTGCGCCTTGTGCAGATCGAGGGCGCGCGTTCCTTGAACTATGCAGCAGTGGTCCTAAGCATCCCAGATGATGTCAACGTGGAATGAAAGAAGAATAAAACTCGGTTTGGAAGTGCGGGAATTGAAGCAGGGTCTTCCAGACTGCGAGGCGAGCACTCAACCAGTGGGCCACAAAACCACGCTGCTTGCCGGCGAACCGAGGTAAACATATCATATGCGTTTTCTTGCGACTTCAAGCAAACTTATTGGTGTGTCAATAGAAAGGAAGAGGAAAACATAAAAACAAATAAATATAAAAACAATGCCGTATGCAGACTTAAGGGCCCTCCGTAATGTTGTTTATCAGTCAACTGTATAGGCACAGACTTGTGAATGTCATCGGGTAGCGCATTTGCGAGTCGAATCCTGAGCTCGTGCTCCATGTATTGATTTTGCAGGAACGTTTCAAGGCGTTTTAGAAATGTGTGCCTTACCTGAAGGCAACAATAACGCTGCGAAGCCCGCGTGCGTGGCCAAGTACTCCCCTGCCCCGTAGCTTTGACTGTTAGTCACTCGTCCCTTCTTCTTACCTGCCCCTCACCGCATCTAATGGCCCACTGAACATAGCTGGCGTTACATTGTACTTCTCACTAGAAAAATGGATGTGCTCCTTTGCACCCGCCTGCCGCCCTAGTTGTGTACTGTACAGTACTGTACCGTTCCCTATTTCTGGGCTACATGCGGTACAGTCCTCCGATATTCAGTTCCATTACAAAGACAGCGCTCGTGTGCTGTGCGATGTCAGTGCACGTTAAAGATCCCCAGGTGGTCTAAATTATTCCGGAGCCCTCCACTACGGCACCTCTCTCTTCCTTTCTTCTTTCACTCCCTCCTTTACCCTTCTCTTACGGCGCGGTTCAGGTGTCCAACGATATATGAGACAGATACTGGCCCATTTCCTTTCCCCCAAAACCAATTATTAGAAAGACAAATATCAAGACTCTTCAAAGTGTGCAAGCCCAAGCTCTCCGTATCTGCCTTGGACTGCCTAAATGTGCATCAACAGCAGCAACTGTTCTTGTTGCCCGGGAACATCCTGTTACTACATACATTGCTGTTGACACCATGAGAACACATATTCGGCACCTCACACGGGTCCCCTGTCATCACCTTGCAACACTCCCAATAATTAGACCACGTGCTGCATTCGCCAAAGTCATTGAAGGTCATCGCGCCTATCTTCCATCGTAGTTCACCCCTGCGTCAAGACCGTGCTCAACCTTATGTAGTCTTCATGAACCTCGGGTTCACCTCTATATCCCTGGCATTACGAAGAAAGCTGGTGTATCACTGCCCGCTCTCAAACAACTGACATTGAATCACCTGCATTCTTACCACAGTCACCGCATACATGTTTACACAGATGTATCAGTTCACTCGACCGGTTCTGCGGGGTCGGTGGTGATACCAGCCAGACCCACCTTCATGAAAGTGAAGACGACCTATCCAATATCTTCAACTGGTGCGGAACTCGCAGCCTTATGGGCTGCGGTAGAGTTCATCAGTCAAAGACCTCCACATGACTGGACGGTTTTCACCACTCTTAAGCAGCCCTTCAAGCCCTGCAAGCTGCGCTACGCCGCGGGTCGCAGGAACAACTTGTTGCTGAGGTCCGTCTACTGTACCACGGCACCGTATCCAAAGGTCATGACATCATTTTTCAATGGCTGCCAGGACACTGTGGTGTTAACGGTAATCACCAGGCCGATGCGGCTGAGCGTTCTGCTCACAACGACGGACTTCCAGTGAAGATCCCAATATCAAGACCTGACGCTGCGTGTGGGCTTCGCCCTTTGGCGCTGGAGCTCACACTTTTAGCGTGGAACACGGGAGATTTTTGCAAACTCCGCCTCAAGGCACTGGACCCTAGACGGCGCCTTCGTCTTCCACGTAACTTAGCACGTCGCGAAGAAACATTGTTATGCCGTTTATGGATCGGTGTTGCTTTTACCAACCACTATGTTTTCAGGATGGGTATGGCCGGCAGTCCTGCCTGTGAAAGCTGTGTCTGTGAGGAGACCATCACTCACCTTCTCTGTGAGTGCCCTGCATTTGCGAGTGCAAGGCATACACTGTGTTGTGCCCTGGACCGCCTCGATCCTCGCCCATAACAGAGCAAAAGATCCTCGGTCCGTGGCCACAGCAGTCGACTGCTTTAAGGAATACAAGGCACTCTTTGCCTACTTGAGTGCGACTGGATTGAGTGACAAATTGTGACAGCGTCGTGCGTGTGTGTGTGTGTTACGCCTTTTTCCTCTTCTCTCTTCCTCCTTTTAGTCCTCTAATTCCTCTTCTGCAGTGCAGGGTAGCCAACCGGAACGCCTTTCTGGTTAACATCCCTGCCTTTCCCTCCTCCTCTTTATCTATCTATCTAGGGACAGGTATCACACACATTTTGAAGGGTATGTCACAGCTATCACAATAAAAGAGTCAATATTCAAGCTGCTAAAGACCTCTGCTAGGCGAAATTTTCTTCAGGTGAGAAGAACCGAATGAAGTGGTAACATAGTGTGAGCTGCAAACCTCCCTCCAAAACTGAGTTCTCTGAATTCCTTCAACAGTGCACTGCGCTAATGGTTCACGCCACTCAGGGTACACTTCTACAGGCTAAACAATTTGCTTAGCGTGCTCATATTGTGAGCAGAGATGTCGTTTAATATACTCCTTTGTTGAAAAATTGGTTTTTGAGGACAGGAAATGGCGCAGTAACTGTCTTACGTATCTCGGTTTACACCCGAACCGCTCTCTAAGGATGGGTTAAAGGAGGCAGTGAAAGAAAAAGGGAAGAATGTGGTGCCGTAGTGGAGGTCTCCGGAATAATTTCGGCCACCTGGCGATCTGTAACGTGCACTAACATCGCACAGCACACGGCGCCTTTTTCAGTCCGCCTCCATCGCAACGCCGCCGCCAAGGCTGGGTTCCAAACCGGGAACTGCGGCTCCGTAGCCGAGCGCCGTAACCGCTGAGCCACCGCGGCGGGTCCCACGGACTCCATTTCTCATTTCTCTGAGTTCTCAGTTCAGTCCTAACTTCATCCTTGAGTTCCGCGAGCTTAGCCTTCACGTCTTTTGATTCGACATCATCCTTAACACGTGAACTATTGCCGCAGAAACAAACACTAACAAGAACAGAGAAAGGGCACAAAGAAATAGCAGTAAGCTTTCCAGAGGCTACACATAAAATACAGAAAAGCAAGAGTTAATCCGGAGAGTTAACTAAACTCTAGCAATGGCAATAGAGTTCTCAGCGATGTGGGCGCTCGCTTGTTGCCACTGTCAAGTGCTGCAAAAAATTGTCGATGGTCCCCTATACAGACAACGAGGTCACGTGGTTGCCGATACAGCAAGCCACGCTTGCAGCCGACGCTGACGCCTACAAGGACGGTATGATGTTCATGTTACGTCTTGCATCTGCTTCCTGAAACGCTTGAAGGTTAATCATACTTGGCGGCGAGTGTCGCTGCGTTGAAATGTGGCCTGCAGTAACGTTAGAAAAGATATCACCGATCTGGACGCGCGCTTCTCACTATGTATTTAATTTTTATACAAATCAACATTGATTCTCTCAATCCGAAAATACTTGAAAGCGTGTCGGCTGCATGAGGGATTTCTTGCGCTGCTTGAGAGTACGGAGTACGCTTGCAAGTTTGCGAGTACAGAGTTGATTCCTTTGTAGCCGACTTTCAGATTTACTTCGAGAACATTGAAGATGCCAACTAAAATCACCTAAGCTAACAAAGTCAGCTAAGTCAGCTAAACTCAACTAAACTGCAGGAAAACTACTGCTGGCCCGCCCAGTGCCCGCGAGGTGCTTCATTTTTTTATGAAACTGTGTTTAACTTACGAGCAGCGCTGTACTGCCGAGCCGCTCATAGATTTCAAGCGTCCGAAGCTCTTGATATTATTCACTGAAATCTAGAAACATAAGTGTGCCTTGCATTTCATTCTGGCTGAAATGTGGCAGGTATCCAAACAGTGACCCAGAGCTAGGCAAGAGAACGTCTTTGCCGAGGCAGTCAGACTTGGTTACCTGCTGTCAGCGCTAACTTACAGTAGCGCTGTTTTTGCCTACAAAAAAAGGCGAGCCAGCCTGTGCTGCAATTGTCTGTCACAATTACGCGGCACAATAAGTTAAAAAAAATACGAAGGCCGACTGGATATAGCATATTAAATATTTTGAGCTTGCCTTGTTTTTGTGTCTCTTTTAAAAAAGATTTTATTTTCTTCAACAAACTCACGTCCTGGTATTTTAGTTTACTGTCCGAGTGATTCACAAGAATCAGCCAGGTACAGTGCTTCATCACTGCTCGGTCCTAAGTCTAGCCGATAAGGTTGCGTACGATCTGGAAGCCTCATCAGTTGTTTTTTGTGTTCAGTAATGGAATAAAAATGGCATTTTCATTTCGGTTCTTTAACTTTTGGGGGCCTGTGACTGTTATTGCCAGTACATGATTAAAAATGGAATGTTAAGTGCGTAAAATAAATAATGCACATTCTCACATTTCTTACTTAATACTCGACACAAGGGATGATGTTATTCTTGGTGGTTCCCGCAATGACACACTGAACTCGCAAGAAATGATGATACTGAGAGCTATGTAGGCCTCAATACATATGAGCTTATGCAGCTGCAAAGTGCAAACATAGAGCGTAAGAAAAAAAAACCACGTATGTTGAAGCTGACACATTTACGACAGTAATTATTTGCATCTATATAAGTAGCACTGTGAAAGTGCGATTATGCAACATTTTTTTTACTGCTGGGGTGAGACAGCGCACAAGCACTAGCAAATTGCGCATAATTACTTATGCACAACTGCCCGGCATCTTGTTCTGCAGTATTCACGGCCACTTTACAGCATTTTCGGCAAAACAAAGCTGTGCGATTGGCAGCAATGTATATTCTCGTATATTCCGCTGGTCCTTAGGGGTAACGGAATGGATTCCAAGAGAAGGAAAGCGTAGAAGGGGGCGACAGAAGGTTAGGTGGGCGGATGAGAATAAGAAGTTAGCAGGCAAAGGGTGAATGCAGCTAGTAAAGGACCGGGTTAATTGGAGAGACATGGGAGAGGCCCTGCAGAGGGCATGGTCAGGCTGTTGATAAATAATGAATGGATGATATCCATGTTCAGTGCATATTTATGTGTACGCAGATTTTATTGCACTATAGCATCACGATTTGCGTCCCTTTCCATCTGCCGTTAAGGAATAAAATGTGCTTTGTTATGCAACGTTGAACGATTGCTTTTAAACGTAAAGCAACTCTTTGGGAACAGCCTGCTAGAATGACAAAAGATCTTGTGCATGACACCATGAGTAATGAAAGGATGTTCCCAAAGTGTAGCTGTACTTTTAAAACCAATCGTCCAAAGTTTCACCGACACCAACTTTTTCAGTCATGCCATCACATTGACACGTTGCTGCAACGTATTATTAGCATCCAAATACCCTGCTTCAAATCAGTAAAACAAGACATGCCTAGAGCACCCGAGTACGGACACCACATGCCATCATGTCAAAAACAAATGAACTTGCACGAAGCACAGGTGGGGAACATAGCTATGCAACACAGCACACCTCTGTGTAGCACAACTGAACTCCACGAGAGCACTACGCAAAAGAAATACCACAATAGTGTTTCAAGTGCGCCACAGTAAGACACAAAAACAGGCCATCAAACAAAGTAGGCAAATAAATAGCAGACACGACCGAAGAAGCAGTGAAAGCTAAAACAAATGTTCAGTTTCAGCAATCTATACTGTCATGCACGAAGTGAAAAGTATATGTGCATGTTTCATTCCTTAATAATGGGCTGCCTACTTCAGACATTGAACACCTGACTGTGCTGCAAACTTTCCTTTGTTTGCGGCAAAATATATCATAATTACATTTAACACTGGCGCATGTTGCCTATGTTCATGGATTGAGGATTATGGTTCACAACTGTTTGCAACCATTGTATTTCTGACCTTGATTAACACGGTGCATTAGATGTAGCCGCTCATATAGCTGTTATGAAAGACCCTGAACGCAATTTGAAACATCTAACATTATACAGAAGACATCGGCGTGAGCTCGTTATCTCGAAGAATTATTGTTCAGCGCTGCTGGACCAAATTACTAATCGGGAAAAAGTGCCGACTGCCTCCGCTTGGAACCTGATCGCAAACGTTTAGAGCTCCGTGCTCTTCCCCTCCCTTTGCTGCTTCTAAGGAAAGCTGTGTTTGGTCTCGGCCGCAGCTGGCTCTCTGCTCTTATTTCTTTTCTGTTCCATGTCGCCGCAACGCCAACGTCGGGAAGCGTCTGTGCTGCGATGATCGCACTCGCAGCCGGCGCTCAGGCTCTCCCAGAAATAATTATTACGAGAGCGTGACCATAGGCTCGGGCAGGGAACGGGTAGCCAGATGAAAAACCGCTTCAAAAGATCACCGAGGGAGAAGATAGTGTGCAGAAATCGCCGTAGCACTCGGGCACCGGAATGCGTGGCGCAGTCATCAGTAATAGTTGCTGTATCCCAGATATTAACCAGCTGCTCAGCAAATATGATCATTCTCTTTGGGCGGGGGGGGGGGGGGGGGCGGAAGAGGTAATCACATTCTAAGGCTTCACCTATATTACGCAGAGCTCTGGTCACGACTGTATTTTTTCTCTGGTAATATTCTTTCCCATACAACCAATAGCTAAAACCGATTTGTATTGTTAAAGTTTGCCGACAGTCCAAGCCCTACTATACATTTTGCTTTCATGAGACGTTTCCACGCAGATTTGTAGAGGTTACAAAGTACTTTTCTTTGCCCTGTATGGCATATTAGACGTAAATGTTTGATTCCGCTGATGTGATATCAAAATTAAAGTCATGTCAGGAGTGCCCATGACTTCCCTCAGATCACGCAAGAACGATTTCCTGTGGTTCACATTAATCAGAGAGCCTTATTGCACTGCGCTTGGTTGACAGTCGATTTGCAGTTATTTTGTCTTACTCGTCGTGTGCCACACCAAGTGTGAAAGCTTTTCAGCTTCTGAGTTGAAGTAAGGAACCAACACCTATATAGTATACGCATTGTAAATATTTGTATACCAAGTCTCCTGGTTTCATTTCACAGTCTCCAGCCTCTTTTTCAGCCAAGCCAGCGCTCAAAATTGACGCATCTGTTCGACAAATGTATAAACGTCTTGTAAATAACTGTATAAGAGTCTTCAGCGTGCATAGCAAAGTCCCTGGCCTACTCTTCATCAAAGCTAGTGCCGCACGCACTTTACTAACAGCCGCGCATTTGTCACAGAAACTGCCTACGAAAAAGCGATGTTTCGTGAAAACGATAAATATCATCGTAAATAAAAATAACCAAATTACAAAGATTTAAATTCTTGCTATTGATTATTTAAAAATAAACGGAATGGATTTGGGTCTGATAAATCCAATAAATTCTTTGTAAAGTTTGGCAGTCGTATATATAATACTATGGCGTCGCCAAAAGCATTCCGGACGCCGAAAACATCTTATTTTTCCTCCCCAGTTGTGTATCGGAAGTGCCACGGCTCTTTCAAGGTCCTAAAAACTGTATGGGTCACAAGTACCAGTGCAGCGTTAATTCCAGCGTTTTGACTCTTACATAGTTGTATATACGTAAACTGTTATCATCCATTCTTGCTTAATCAATATTCATTTGGCGCAGAACAGCGTTATGATCGCTAATTCCCGAGATAATGGAGGTGAAGAGAATGCATTAAAGATCGCCTGCGAGCAAAAGATCCAATATATTTCTTCCTGTCATAAGCTGCAACACTGTCTGTGTTAGAGCTAATGCATTAGTCAAGTTAGCCAACCGCCACAACTGGAAAAAGCCGAGTGTTATTTCCTGTTCAAATCTGGGAGGTTGAAGTCCAACAATCCAATCCAATGTCATTGTGTCAGCTACAGCAATTAATTCTGATCGTGCAGCCACTGAAGTACCTTGTGGCGTGTAGAAAGAGCATATCAATAGAGGTCTACCATTCCGAAGATCAAACTGCATGGTACGACACTTTTTCATGCGAGCACTCATCCACAAAAATTCTCTTCGAAAGAACGCTTTCATCATCCAAGATAGAAAACCCATCCGTCTTATGCATATTACTATCTTTCTTGTAGGACCTGAAGTGACTCAGAACGATTTCACTATTTACCACATCAATGTGGAACCACAACATTGTGCCGATGTCAACTAATGGTTTCATCATATGAACTAGGCTATTGAAATCATCGGCTTTGTTTTTGATGCGTCGGCATTTTACGCCAAGGAGCGAGACAGTTGTGTGTGAACGATTTCCCCTATACAAAAATGTCCTATGACCGCGGCTATAGGATTTTGGCCCAAATTGCTATAAACCTTTCCTATTCCTATCTATAGCTGTATATGCAGGCTGTTATATTTTTCCATAGAGAGCTTAAGACAGTTGTATGGTTCCAAAGCTATAGCTTTAGTGGCATAGATTTTTCGACAGCTGGCAATAAGCACCTCTGTGGGTGCTTATAGACGTTCATAAAAGGCCATAGATGGACATCGCTTATTCCACAGACGCCCATAGGACGTTTTTGTGTGGGCTGGGTAAGATTAGTGGCACAACTTGCTTGACACTAGCATCGAAAATATGACGCTGGACGTCATATTTAATAGAAACCTTTCAGATATTGCTTTTATGAGATTTGGCGAAGTCCTAAAGATTACTCCTTTTCCTTCATACTCCATCAGAATAATATTGAGGAATGCTAATTTCAGCGCCCTTTAACTTCTTCGCGCTGCGCAAAACCACCCCCTTGTCTTTAAAAGACGCAAAGTTTACAGCTACAGGCCTATTTTTTCCATGTTTATACTGTCCAATGCTGTGTGCTTTTTCCATTGCGGTACGAGAGTGCAGACCGTATAGCACAGACCGTACTGTATAGTGCAAGTGATTTTTCCCCGAGTCGCTCTCTTCCTTGGGCACAAGGAATGAAACCCCGGATGGTTTGATATTTTTCATAGTGAAATATTACGGGAGATTGTCTCGGGAAGGCTTTGGAGCGTAAAGTCACAATCATCCTCGCCGCGTAGCTACAGGTGTTAAATGAACAGCGGCACAGTCAAGTTTTACTAGTTCGCGGCTCGTCTGGTCAGCCGTAATCTACAAGTCGTCTTCTATTCTTCCTGTTTCATTTCTTCTACCGAGCGTTGCCCGGCCTCAGAAGTAGAGTCTAAACTGTCGCTAGCGCAACCGGTTATGGTCGTTCATTCTTGAACGTGTGAATTTTGTCATTCCCTTCTTTTAGTGGCACGTTCGGCGCTAATACGGCAGCCGCATCCTGCGCGGCTCGAAGTTTCCACACCACCCGCGTTTGAAAGACAAGCCGCTCCGGGGCTTGGCAGCGGCGGCAGGCTGCTCTGGCTCTCGACGCTGTCTGGAAATGGGACACCAGGAGCCACGGCGACGCCCGCCCGCATGAAAGCGGCGCGCGTTCATATTTCAGCACTCATTATCGCAGAGTGCGTCCAAGCGCAATGTATACAAAGCAGGAGGGCATCTGAGCTGCGCCTCTGCATATCCAACCCCCCGCGCTATTTGGCTTTCTAGACAGAGAACAGCAACGGCGTCTCTGCGCGGACCCTTTGTGTCCGCCGAGCTGATATGCGCCCTTTTGTTCTCTTCCTGGCCCGCACAGCGGCTGCTTCTTTTCGTGGCGTTGTTTGGGCGTCGCTGGGTCTGGCGTCTGTCGCATGCCAAGCGGCCCGCTGAGGCGAGGACAGCGAAGAAGGGCGTAGTAACAGATTGCCATTATGTTTGGATGCTTACACGCTGTCCTGTAGAGGCTCAATGGATGTTCTGTATTGCGTTAAGCACAAATCTTTCTGGCAGAAAGTGTCTATAAACGTGTGTATGAAAAAACTTACGAAAGAAAAGTTTGAACTGTGCTTTAGTGTCTGGTGTTACTGGCACTTAAAGCTGAGCCCCCACTTTCCAGATTGTAACGCGAATCCAGTAAGGGGGAATTCTTGTTTATTTCAAGGTAACCTAATGGCCTAGTTGGGCATTAAATATGAGAGCAATGATGAAAAAAGCAAAATCATGGAAACGGCAAACCAAAACAAACATGCGCAGAATTTTTTTGCGGGAAAAAGCAAAGAATGAAACACAACCTAAGCAGGGCGAGAAATTCAAACTGAGAATGGCTGCTAGAAAAAGAATACATAAAGTATATGAGCAAACGAAACCCTGAAGGTGCCTTGAGCAAAAAGAGAAATAATAAGGTCATTTATGTGGAGCACATGAACTGACGTGAAGCAGCCAACCAAATCTATGCTGTGTGAAACAGATTGTTAGCGATTAAATAATGTTCCAAAAAGAAGAACCACAGAATATTGTGAAATAACTTGGGCGGGAAAAAAATATCAGTACTACTAACGAGTTCCGGTGGAATTATTATTGTCAGGATGCCAGACGGCAGTGAATTCCGCTCGTCTATGGCCAAAACGAGAGCGAGATTTTACACCTTTCCACGGGCGGAAAAACTGAGCAGACTTTAATTATTTTATTTTCTATTTAATACTGCGAACTACCTATGACAGTAAGAGCAGCAGCAAGTGAATACATAAGGAACAATGGTGGGTTGCATTTTGACAGTCAAAAGAAAAAAAAAACATGTGATTGGCAGGCAATTTCAAGCTTAGAAATGCGAACGGTCGAGCAGCGTAAGCACATGAATCCGTAACTCGCCCAACAAACAAAATAAAGCAGTTTCACAAATAACTACGCGCTTCCTTAGAGATAAGGTGTCACGACGGTTAGGAAGGGTTAAACATAGGGCATATCCGCAACATAATTCGGTAAGGCGTTCCACTCAGCTATAGTTCTGGGGAAGAACGAAAAGCGGTAAGCGTTAGTTATGATTTGCGGCATCACAACTGTTTTGCTTTACTTACCTCTCGTCTGCCTCGATTCATTAAGATACATGTAGGTATTACACAAATTTTTACCTGATTGTTGGCAATGTTGTACAACATTTATATGCGGTGTATTTTTCGGTACATTCAGACTGTTTGGAGCCAAGATCGTTTTCGAAGGTCAAAACACAATGTTGTATCTGTAGCCGTTACAAAGGAATCTAAGCGCTTCCTTTTGCTCGCCCTGAATGTAATTTATGTTTGTCTTGCTCTCAGCATCCCACAGAGCATCACCGTAATCTAGCAATTGCATAGCCGTCAAAGCTGCAAGCTTTTTTGTACTTCTGCGCAGGTCCATGCGGTGGTTCAGTGACAACAGCTTTTGGACAATACTCAACTCTTGGATTACCCGCTAACTGGAGCCAAATATAACGCCAAGGTATTTAATTCTGTCAACCCGCTTGATATCTGCATATAACTTTGTAAGTACACAATAACAGGTGTCGGTCTTTTTTGTGACAATGACAAGAGCACATTTGAGGCATTTAAGTTCATACGCCAGGGCTTGCACCAGTTGCTGATTGCAGAAAGGTAATCGCTTAGAGCAGTCTGTTCTTGCGCGGATTCTAGGCTCTGATACACAATAAAATCGTAAGTGAAGACGCGGAAACGTACTAAGGATCCGAAACCAGGTCAACTAAAAAATAAAAAAAAGGTGTCCAAGGACCGAACCTCGAGGTACTCCTGTTAGAACGGGAGCAGATAAAGAATTAGAGTTTTGCTATACTGAACCACTCCTTTCGATTTTTCGCTCGGATAAATAAGAACCAAGTCAGATAAGAATTGTTTGTATAGTAGTAAAATTTGCAGCTTCAATTTTGTTCTCTTATGACAAACCCGACCAAATGGTTCTTAAAAGTCCAAGAAAAGTATATCAATTTTCTGTCCATTCAGACCTGCCATGTGGCGAATATGGATGGATAGCTGGGCGAGTTGGTGATAGTAGTTCATTACAGGTGGTACAGAGCGAACAGACGGAAGACAAGTTTGAGGACGACACGGATAGATACCGCGACAGCGGTCGTGCGTGTCGTCTCCTACATTTTCTTTTGCCTGTTTCGCGCGGTACCACGTACAACGAACTGCCATGAGATCATTGGAAGTGTTTAGCAGTTGAACAACGGCGGTTAGGCCCCGTCGAAAACCGTGCTGTCTTTCTGAAAACAAAAATATATATATATATATTTTCCAGAAAAGAGCTTACATGCTTAAAAATGAAATGTTTCATCACGTTATTAGTAGTGCACAGAAGCTAAACAGCCCAGCAGTTAGTGACACCTTATCTCCGGACTAGGGAATGGCATTACCTTTACCGTTTTTAGTGATTAAACAAGGTAACATGTTCTAGGTTCTCGTTGAACATCATGAACAGGTATTTCGAGCACCACTCCGCGTGCCGAGGCCTAAAGTTGTTTGCTATGTCATAAGGACCAGCGGACGTTTTGATGCCTGTGTTCACCAAGGACGAAGGAATGCCTTGTTCTGGTTCTCTAATGAAATTGGTCGGCAGCTTGTAGGTAGGGCGTAGGAATGATGGACTATGGTTGCGAGCGTGTGAAAATACTGAACCAAAATACGCCTGTGCAATACGCTATGTAACGCTGCTCTCAATACCATTCAAGCTAACTTTGGTCACCGGGTCTGTTTTTGTGACTAATACGCAGCCGAAACTTTCTTCGTGTGTTTGTAAAAAAATGATGCAAGTTAACGCTGAAAACACGGTATTCACATGGTTTAATTTCTTTTGTACTTCGGTATTGACTGACTGTATTATTTAAAGGGACAAGTAGGAAGATGACGCCTTCAATGAGCCTTTCGAGATATACTTTATGGCCAGCGTAAACTTGAGACATTTATAAAGAAAAATCGGAAATCTGAGGACCCATGTATACAGGGTTAAGGTATCTGCTCCTGTAAAAGTGTCAGGTTTAAAAGAATGACCTTTAGTGGTGGTAAAGAGCTACGGAGTGGCTGAAAAAGGCGTACTGTTATGCGAGCATATTTAAAAGCAGTGTCAGAATACTGAGTGCAGCAACCAGTATTCAACATTTAGTACGATTTTATTTTGTGGAAGACAAACTAGGCACAAAGCATTATATACAATAATAAAAAATGGCGCTTCACCGGTGGGTCCAGCAAATCAAACTAGAGAATTGTTATATCCCTGGGATAAGAGAACATCTTCAATGAAGAAGATCATCGCTTTTCTGCAATTAAAAAAATAAAATAAAATGTGCTTCAAATGTTTGAAATTTTTTTTGCATAACCTTCGGCCTTTTTCATGAAACGTATTGCAGTGCAGTGATGCAACAATGGCGTAGAGCTTCATTCTCGCATGCAAGAGGACCGAGGTTCGAATCCCGGTGCCCCCACTTCTCCTTCGCATTTGAGAAAAAAATGGTAAAAAATAGATGAAACTGCATAAGCAGGACTGGGGTCCGGCCTGAACTCGGTGACCAGAACCGACAACGCACCACTCCTTTACCAAAACGGGTTTTGGCCACCCTGGTGTAGTACTTGGCCAGAACCTTCTATGAATAAACCAATTTACCCTCGACCCTCAGTCCCCAGCGGCTGCGGAGCAACTAGTGCATTGCGAATCTCCCCCCTTTCACTCGGTTGACTTTCTGTAAGTCTTGCTGATGAATTGCACTCGAGATTAATAGTCCTCTGAAACAGTGAATCCGGAGCCTCTACACGCTTTCAGTATTTTTGACTTACACCTGCAGATTCAAAGGCTAAAAAATAATACAGGTCGACGTTCGTCCTTACTAGATTTCCTAATTCTGTGGACGCAATCCATTGACACGCTTAAACCATTTAATAGACCTTCAAAAACTTGTCAAACACCGCGTTCTAAAAATTATGGAGAGCGCCGCTTCCTAAAGCAATGTTTTTTCGACTTCGATTCTCGAGATCGCCAATCTTTAGAAGGAGGCTGTCGACAGTTTTTTCACCTCATCTACTCTGGCTGCTTAGCACGTAACAGATATAGAAATATCAACCAGGGTTTGGTCAATGGAAGTTAATTTATCGAAAGTTTCCTCTAGGCAACTGTTTTTATGGCCTACCTTCTTTTCAGTTCTGAAAAGCCATATCATATTGTTTTCAGCAACTCGGCAGTAGAAGTTTTGATTCGGCATTGCCACAGGAAGGGCGTAGGTTAACAGAACAGTGATAAACATTCTTCAAGAAAACGACCGTGCAAACGGCCAGGGCAACAATCATAAATCGTCGCTAGATAGCTAGGATTGTGGCAGTAGTCTTTTATCTGTATTACGAACAAGAAGAGGTTTTTTGGGTGCATGTTTCCAAGGCTGTCACCACGCCTACTGATCAATTTATAATCATCATCATTAGTCTGACTATGCTTACTGCGAGCAAAGATCTCTCCGATGTCTGTCCAATTAACGCTGTCCTGTGAGAGCTCCGGCCACTGTATCCACGCAAACTTCGCCAACCTAACTTTCTGCCCGCCCCTACTAGGCTTGCCTTCCCTTGGAATTCACTCGGTTACACTTAAGGACCAGCGGTTATTTTGCATTCGCATTACATGCCATGCCCAAGCCCAATTTTTCTTCTCGATTTCTACTAGGATGTCATTAACCCGCATTTGTTCCCTCATCCACTCTGCCCTCTTTCTCTCTCTAATCGTTGTCGATATTTTCTTTCCATAGCGCGCTGCGTTGTCCCTAACGTAAGCTGAAATCTTTTCGTTAGCTCGTTAGCCTCTGCCTTTCTTCCCCGTAGCCAACCCTATATATAGCCTTTATTGATTACGAGAAAGCGTTCCACTCAGTGGAAACTTCAGCAGTCATGCAGGAATTGCGAAATCCGGGTGTAGAAGAGCATTATGTCAAAATACTGGAAGATATATATAGCAACTGCACAGCTATCAGAGTCTTCCGTAAAGTCAGCAGTAAAATTCCAATAAGGAAAATGGCGTCAGACAATGAGACACGATCTCGCCAATGCTATTCATCGCCTGTTTACAGGAGGTATTCCGAGGCCTAAATTGGAACAGTTGGGGATAAGAGCTAATGTAGAATACCTAACTAATCTGCAATTCGCTGATCACATTGGCTACCTGAGTCACTCAGAAGGGGAACTGCAAATTATGTTCAAAGAGTTAGAGAGGCAGAGCAGAACGGTGGGTATAAAAATTAACATACAAAACACCACATAATGTTCAACAGCCTAGCAAGTGAACCCAAGCTCACAATTTGTGGCTAGGTGCTGGAAGTGGTAAAGTAGTACGACCACTTAGGGCAGGTAGTGACAGCTGATCCAGATCATGAGAGGGAAATAACTAGAAGGATAAGAATGGGGTGGAGCGCATATGGCAGGTTTTCTCAGATAATGAATGGAAGTTTACCATTGTCCCTAAAGAGAAAGGTGTGCAACAGCTTTATATTACCGGTACTCACTTACGGAGCAGAAACGTGGAGGCTAACGAAAAGGGTTGAGCTTAAGTTAAGGACAACGCAGCGAGCCATGCAAAGAAAAATTATAGGTGTAACATCAAGAGGCCAGAAGCGGGCAGAGTGGGTCAGAGAACAAACGCGGATTAATGACCACCTTGTCGAAATCAAGAGAAATAAATGGGCTTGGGCAAGTCATATGTAAAGGGAAGGCAAGATAAAATCTGGTCATTAAAGGTAACGGAGTGCATTCCAAGAAGAGACAAGCGTAGCAAGGGGCGGCTGAAGGTTAGGTGGGCGGAAGAGATTAAGAAGTTTGAAGGCATAGGGCGGGCGCCGCTGGCAAAGGACAGGGTTAATTGGAGAGACATGGGAGAGGCCTTTGGGCTGCAGTGGGTTTAGTCAGGCTGATGATGATGATGATGATGATGATGATGATGATGATGGTGATGGTAAACGACCATGCATTATCTGTGAGAACTTATCATATGTGCTCCACCCCATTCTTATTCTTCTCATTCTCCTACTCATGATATTGATCAGCGGTCACGATCAGCCCTAAGTTGGCGTATTTCTTGAACACTTTCAGGACCTCACTACCAATTGTGAACTCCTCTTCCCTTGTTGGATTGTTAGAGATTACTTTTGGTTTGTCGTTCCGTAATTTATTTTGTACTGTCTGAGGGTGGTGGCGTAGCTGATGAAAACGTTTGGTGCTGGTCAAGTCGCGTCATCTAAATCCATATTTCTGATGTGTCGCCAGCAGGACAATGATTCGAAGCGTTTAACTGGAGTCTATGAAAGCTGTAACCGTCACTGATGTATATGCCCCTTTCGGTTACTCAAGCCGTATTGCCGCAGTTGGCGAAAATCACTGCCAGCATTAAGAACAAGACGAGGTTCTTTTGGCACAATTTTCAAAGGCTCTCGTGGTGCCCATGAGCTCTCTAGGATGAGCATGATCTCGATATGATGGACATCAAGGCGCCGTTCTGATAGCTTGAGGAAAGGCAAGGTCCCTGTGATTTTAGGGGCGAATAAAATGAAAAGCGAGGAATAGATAGATAAAGAGGAGAAGGGAAAGGCAGGGATGTTAACCAGAAAGGGGTTCCGGTTGGCTACCATGCACTGGGGAAGAGGAATTAGAGGACTAAAAGGAGGAAGAGAGAAGAGGAAAAAGGCAAAACACACACACACACACGCACAACGCTGTCACAATTTGTCACTCAATCCAGTCGCACTCAAGTAGGCAAAGAGTGCTTTGTACGCCTTGAGGGCAGTCGACTGCTGAGGTCACGGACCGAGGATCTTTTGCTCTGTTAATGGGCGAGGATCGAGACGGTTCAGGGCACAACACAGTGTATGTCTTGCACTCGCAAATGCAGGGCACTCACAGAGAATATGAGCGATGGTCTCCTCACAAACCACAGCTTTCACAGGCAGGACTGTCGGCCATCCCCATCCGGAAAGCATAGTGGTTGGTAAAAGCAACACCGATCCATAAACGGCAAAACATTGTTGCTTCGCGACGTGATAAGTAACGTGGAAGACGAAGGCGCAGTCCAGGGTCCGGTGCCTTGAGGCGGAGAAAAAGCGTGGAAGATTTCTGTGCATGGCTAGCGTTTGAAAATATGGGGCGTGCTTGAAAGCTTGGAAGGTTTGGTGAAGTAAGTTGGATAAAGGGCGAAATCTTGAGGCTTTTGTTCTGAAACGATTAGAGGACGTCAGGAAATTTATCCTGAAGAACGTGTCATAGCGAAGCCCAATCAAGTTCAGTTTTGAGAGTTATGTAAGAATGATGTCTATGGTCGTAATGAGCAGGAGCCAAGAAGCCGTTCGAAAGATCAAGGCTATAAAATACTTTAGTACTTATGTGCCATATCTGGATAAAAATTTGAATGCAAGTAGACTCGTAGATAACGGTCACCTGAAACAGCGTCAATCGGGTAATTAGTTATTGCGTACAGCTTCAGGAGTGGTTCAATTGCAGTTGAAAATCTTAAAGCTTCAGCTTTATCGATATTGATCTGCATCTGGCTTGAGCGGCGCCAATCAATTATTTAGTAAAATGCCACTGAAGAAAAAGCAGCTCGCTTACGTTAACTCTTTCCGTGCCAATTACGCATTCGTCAGTAAAAACAACCGTCGCTGAAGCGAAGTTTGAAGCTATGTCTTTAATTCGGATAAAAAGAAATAAAGGGTTAGCTACAGCTCTTTTCGGAACACCTGATATTGCTGAAATGTGGTAAGAAATACACTAATAAAAGCTTCACTCCATAAGAATGAATAGTAAAAATTGTTCCATCAAACTAGTCGTTTCAAGTTTGAGCTGACCGTTACCAGTCTTCAGCTGCAAAGGATTTTATGGCAGGCAGTCCAAAGCTTTGGAAACGACTATAAAAATTTTACCTGTGTTTAGACATATGTAGGGAACGTTAATGGTCTGACACACTTTTTAAAAGCCGTGTTTGACATGACCGTTTATATCTGAAGCCGCGCTGGTTGGTTATGAAAGGAAACCTTAGTTCTGTTCCGGTTATTCATGATGTTGGTTAACAAGACGTATTCAAATAATTCTCAGGGTATTCATCTCAATGAAATTCGCGTGTACTTTCCCAGGTTGCTGTTGTCTCATTTATATAGATGAATATCATGCGCAGTTCACTTGTCACCTGGAATGCATGCTCTGTGATTTTAATGCTGAAATAATTTCCAGAAAAATAGATAAGTTAGTTCATGGTAAATTAAGGTGTTTTGAACTATAACCTTCAGAACCTCGGCAGCGTTCATATGTGAACTTTCGTTTGCTTCAGCCACGCCTTTTTCTGTAATTTTGGTAAGAGTAAAATTGCACCTTAAGACTCCTGAGGAAACTCAGAAATGAGCCAAGGTGTGTTTCTTCCGCAAAATATCTCATTAAAATCCTTGCTGAAAAATTCGCCAAGCTCGCCTTACGCTTTTGACGCAGCATCTTTCCTAGTTAGTGCTGCCAACGCGTGATATTACTTTCAGGTTCAGGATACGCCAGAACTTATTGGGTTCGGTTTTAGAATATTAGGAAGAGTAACACTGCGATACTGCTGCTCTTCATTTTAACAAAAGAAGATATTTCGCGAAATTTTTCGCTCTTAACAGGGGCAATAACTTTGGAAGCCGATTTTTAAACATTTCTTTTTATTTAAGGACCCCTTCTTTTCTTACTTAAACCCCAAATCGAGAATTCTGATATTAGTTTTTTTTTCTTTTGGGATGCATACGTCCTAATTTTCTTTTTTTACTTTGTCACAGATCAAACTGCACTTCTCCTTAGAAGTATGATGTGAAAATTATCTTAGAAATTCAGCCGCAAACGTGTCTGTTTATTTTGCGCGCGTGCATAGACGCGAATACGTCTCTTGTTACGGTGTCATCGCCACAATTTAGCAAAAGCGAAATGTGAATGAACGTTTGATAGCTTACTTCCTCACGCACATGGGCCGGACGGCACTGCAAATGATTTAAAGCTATGTCGAAGATATATCGCTACCGCACGCATGCTCAGGAAACACCTGAAGGAAGACAATTTGCAACTATGAACAAAAAGCGACGCACTCGGACCTATTTAGTTTTGAATTGATGGACGATAGCGTTGGCCAGTTCATTGTGGGAAAAAAAAATGACCGCTAAAAGTAAGTGAGATTTTCGGCAACCTAAACGAAATCTCCTTCAGTGCTTAATTTAAGAGCTCGTCGCATTATATCCGGCAATGAGGTTGTCTAAAGTACTCATCGGCAATAATTGTTCGAATCCCAACGCGACTTCATATATAGGTTATCTCTTCAGTGGTTACCGAAGCAGTTGAAAATCACCTTTCACTGAAATAATTACGCCGTTATCACAGCAGCCGGTTTTATCTTTGCGGAGTATAGTAAAAGAGGACGATAAAGAATATTTGCTGTTCAAAACTTCATCTGAAAGCCTGGTTTCAGTAACCAAAATTATGTGGGCTTGAAAAGGGTTTATAAATGCTTTTACGTCAACTTTAGGCACAATACTGCCAAAAATCTCCAGGAGAACAGAAATACGAGCTTCATTGCATGACTTCCACTCGGCTGACAGCGATCGTCACTCAGGTAAACAAAACATTGGCCGGCACAATCTCAATTACGTGTTATGTAGTGAACTTGTACTGGAAGATGCATCTCTTCATATGCAGCTTGTAAAAGGCACACTGACTCCCTGATTTTCGTTTTGTTCGGCACGGCTTAATGATATCCTTTTTCTGGCTAGCTTTACTTTTGGCGAGAAATTTTCTCCCAGCCGCACGTTTAGTGATTTCACATTTTTCAAATTGTAGGCGTTACGCAATTCTTCACCTTCCATCTTGGTGTCGAAAAATTTTACATTAACTCGAAGATAAAGCTCAGCACAGAGCTGGCCCATCCGGTATGCGTTTTCAGTGGGGGTGGTCTGTCGGTGGAAAGAAATTACTTTAAAGTTTTGATCCGCTGTAGCCTTCGTCCGCTGCTTGAGGGATACCTGCAATGAAAAGAGAACTCCGCATGCGATTGTTGATGTCGAGGACAGCTTCGAAAAGCCCTTGGCTTGTTTTTATTATGGCGCCTTTTACTCCCTGCGAGAACTCGCTGCCCGCATTGACACTCTTATTAATATGCACAACTTTGCAGAGCTAATTAAACTTTGCTCAATGGCACTTGCTCGCATTTCTATGCTCGTTACCCTTTCTGGCTTTCCGCTAGAGCCCATGTCACCTCGTGATTACATTCCTTAAGGAGTAAGAGTAGGTCCGCAATCTTGTGTCCGGAATTAGCTTCAAAGTATCCTGAGGCGAGCAGCATCAGAGAGAGTATTGGGTAAAGGGCCCGAAAGAGGCTCGATGCTTCACTAAAGCGCGCACCATGACAAACACGTCCGCTCTCGGCATGGAAAAAAATGCGATGAAGCACGTTCGATATTTACACACGCCAACTCTCGTCTACGTTACGAAAAAATGCTGCGAACAAATCAGGCCTAGATCAGCCGATATTAAAGCCGCGCAAAAATATAACTATTGGCTTACATAAGAATAATATCTCTATCCGAAAAAAATGCGCTTCTCAAGTCCCCTGTGGTTGCTTATCGCAGATGAACGATAGGGTGCTGTTCTTAAGTAATCTTCGGTGGCGCTGATTCCGTAGTGAGTTCAGTGGGCTTCTCACCTTCAGCCACGCACTCCAAGCTGTCAGGTAGCATGATGACCACGCAGTTCTCTCCGTGACGCTCAACGAAATGACGGGAAAACTCCGAAAGGAAAGTAGAAAATCATCTTCTAATGCTGGAAAAGGCGTTAAGAGCGAAAACTTCATCAAAATACAGAAAAGCCGCACTTCCCCTTGCAGCCAAGTAATGAACCCAAAAACAAACATTTATAATTTCCACAGTATCGTCGTTGCCGAGCTAAGAAAGAAAAGCCCAATGCGCTTGTGTGTAGGCCGTGCAGTCAGGTTTCTGAAATATATAGAAGTTCCATGATCCGCGAAGTGAGGATAAGAGATCCTCTCGCCTTTGAATGCTCTTGAACGCTGGCGATACAATGGGACGCGGATTGCCTGCCTCAGAAACGAACAGTGTGGGCTGTATGATTTTGACAAAGGCTGAAAATTACGACTTCGCTTCAGTCTATCACCAGTTTTTCAGATTGCTGCTTTAAACCAAATAAGTCGAATTTGTTAACGTTTCATGGTAGTATTAGTACTACGAGACTATTCAGGCGCGACACTTAGGCGCCTAAGACGTCGATGGCCTGCTGCACCAGCAGGCGCTGGTCACTTTTCAATGCGGCTCCAAGCCAGTACAGCCAGGTCCCGACAGTGCAGGAGGCGGTGGGAAAGAAACCGAATTGCAGAGCAACCGGGCAGGAGAATAAAACGTGGGAGAAACTGGCATGGGGAACAGGGCAGTTGGGACATGAATGACCACGAAGGATTTTGTACAGATGAAGCCGAGCAGTTGTGACAAGCGTGTTAAGTTGTATCTGTCGAAGGATGTGCGCCTCCCGCGCAAACAGGCTACAATGAGCGTCGGGTTGAGTTTACGATCTGGGCGAAGAGCGTTGTAATACTCTTTGATTGTGGCGTGAAGAGACAGACTCGACCCCCCATCCGAAGGCATTGACCAGGGGATTAACGGTGCCCGAATAAGAGTTTCATGGGCGAGCCGGTTAGCCAGCTCATTGCCGTGAACCCTTGAGTACTCAGGGATCCATCGGAGGAACACGGCGCAAGGCTGCAGCGACGCAAGTGCGGCCTCTAGATGACTGGTCGGATGGGGTGGGAGTGTTTTCATTGAATAGCACGAGGCTAGCTGGGAGTCAATGTAAATGGTATAGTTAGGAACATTGGGAGCGAATGAAAATGTTGAGTGGCTTGAATAATGAAGAGGACCTCGAGTCAGAGAACGTGAAGGCGGTGTAGGAACGGGCGGCTAGTGTGAGTGACTGAGTTAGATAAAAAAGAATGAAATCGGACTTGGCTCCCAGAGCCGCGAGGAGTCATGTAAGAAGCAACCGTGCATGCTACTCCGTGAGTATTGAAGGGGAGAGGAAGGGGGGCAAAGGTGAGAGGCGGCAGCATGTCGGCGGCCAGCATGCGTGACTCGTGACATATTGAAGGGAATAGGAAGTACAGGGAGATTAGAAGTCGAAAAAAGGGAGCGCTTAGGAAGAGGGGCTGCCTGGATGGGGGAGTATTAGCCTGGTTTGGAACCCATGACACGTCAGCTGTAGTAGAGAGGCGAACCATTTGTCGATTGTGGTGAAGAGAAAGAAGAGTGCAAAGAGGATGGAAGACACCAGTGGCATAAAGTTTATCGCCGGAGGTAGTTATGTTGAGGTGAAGAGCAGCCTTCTAGTTTCCGTGGAGAGCGGTGGCGAAAGTATTCAGCTGGGTATCGGTGTATAGGACACATACGGTACGAGGTAGATTTGTTAAGAGCCAGTGCATAAGCCAGTCGACTTGCGTGCGCTTCCCGCAGACCGGAAAACCGCCTCACGATTTCGCGATGCAGGTGAGTGATAGAGTGACAGGTAGGAAAAGCCGTCTGGAGAGAACGCGGCATTGAGAAACTTTGGGGACACGAGAACCGGCCAGGGTAAGTGAGATTAGTGAGTTCAGCTGGTTAATATGCAAAATGGCTTAGACGAATTAGGCCGTACTTATATGGCGCGGGAGAAAGGCCCGCCTGCTCAAGGAGGCAGGAGATGAAACCTAGGCCTTGCTGAAGTCTTGCACATAACCAGGAGAGCCGCGCGAACATCACAGTGTGATGTAATCAGCACAAAAGAAATGAACATCGAAAAAGATGAGAATTGAACAAAGAGGGGAGCCATGACAATATTAAAAAAGGTAGGTGAAATAACGGCACATCGAGGGGTATCCCGAATGAGACGATGAGGCGTAGGGGATAGGTCAGATACCCGGAAACGTACCTTGCGGTCAGAAAGGAAAGAACGAACGTAGTTATACATGCGGAAGCCATAGCGGGTGTTAAAGAGACCGAAATGATCTGGTCATGAGTGACACAGGCAAATGTCTTGCGGACATCGACTGTGATAAGAGCGTAAATTTGAGAGCTGCCACAGTACAAATTGTGCTGAAGGATAAGAAAAAGGTCCTGGGTGATAGTGGTGTCGAAAGCAGATGAGGCTGTGAGGGAGCGAGCTAGAAGCCTCTAACTGACAGCGAGGCCTACTGAGCACCATACGCTCCATCGTCTTGCCTACATAGGAAGTCAGAGAAATGGGGCGGGGATTGGTAATGACGGGCGGCTTGGCGTGTTTTGGAACGAGAGCGATGAGTGAGGAAGTCTCGTAGGAGGGTATGAAACGTTCTTCCCAATCGGTGTTGCGGAAGGAGGTAAGATGCTTTTTGGCATTGTCATGAAATTTGCGGAGAACACAATGAGTGATCCTCTCTTCACCGGGAGCAGATCGAGTGGTGTTAGTGAGAGTGCCGCCTCAAGCTCGTCGAGTGTGAAAGGGCCGTCGAGGTCGCTGTCTTTGCAGCCTGCGTATTCAGGGTAAGAGGGGGAGGTAAAGATCCGCAAGGGTTACGAAGACCTCGTTAGAGGACTGGGTATTCAAGTCTGTTGTCAGGCTTGCAGCGGGAGGGGATGGTACCGAGGAAGGCTCAAAAAGGGCTTCACGTCTATTTTTGATGAAGCGCTGAGTCAATATCATTGCATAGGGCAGCCCAACAAGAATCCTCGAAGGAGGCAGAATATGACACGCTATAGTTTTGGAGCTGGGGAAAGGAGGTCCGGATTTGGAAGTAACGGAGTTGTAGTCTGGCTGTTCGAAGAAGCTCCTTCCGACGTTTCCACAGCCGGATGAGATGGGGCTCGCGGTCGGTAGTGGGGTAGGCAGCCGCCTCCGTGCTAGCAGAGGATGAGGTCACTTGGAAAAGGGCGTGAGTCGGTTTCTCATAGGACGTACAGAAGGAGGAGCTATGGCGGTTGTAAATCATTTAGTATAAACCTAGGTTTTGATCACTGCGCCATGATATCAGCACTCACATTACCTAATACCATGAATAACGTCCGCCTCTAAATGGTGTTTCTGTCTTTTGAAAATTAGCAAGGTGAGATTTGGGAATTTAGAAAACGCGTTACATTAATCTCAACATATATTGCGATAAAATAGGAAGCCAAGAAAATTGAATGCAAAGAGAGGAATCGTTGTTCTCAGCTTACGTGAGTCGCTTATCTAAAAATTCTTCATTTTTTCACAAATTTTTTCTGCCCATTTCACACCATTTAGTTGTGGTTGAGCGTAACTTGACAGGTGAGAGTGGCATTGCCCTCATAAAAGGCACAAGTCAACAAATGACATCGACTGGCCAGGCACTGCCAAATCAATGCTTGGCCATATGACGCTCGCGGTTCCCCGCGCACAACAACAGTAAGTAATATTCAACAGTTTAGCATGGAAACAGCAGTTCATAATTGGTAGCGAGGTGCTGGAAGTGGTAAGGGAATACCTCTATTTAAAGCCGGTATAATGTCCGCTGATCGAGATCATGAGAGGAAAAAAAACTACAAGATTAGGAATAGGGTGGAGCGCATATGGCAGGTTTTCTCAGATCATGAATAACAATTTACTAATATCCTTCATGAGAAAAGTATAAAACTCTTTAATCTTACCGATACTCACCTATTGGGCAGAAACGTGCAAAGTAACGAAACAGGCTCACCTTAAGTTAAGGAAAACAGAGCGAGCTATGGAAAAAATTGATAGGTTTAAGGTTAAGACACCGGAAGTGGGCGGAGCTGGTGAGGGAACAAACAGAGATTAATGACGTCCTAGTCAAAATCAACAGGAGGAAATAGGCTTCGGCATGGCATGTAATCCGAAAGCAAGATAACCGCTGCTCCTTAAGGGAACAGAGCGGCTTCCAAGAGAAGGCAAGAGTAGCAGAGGACAGCAGAAAGTTGGGTGGGCGGATGAGATAAAGAGATATTGGGCCGCAGCTGGGAAAGGACAAGGTTCATTGGGGAGGCATAGGAGAGGCGTTTAGCCTGCGGTGGGCGTAGTCAGGCTGATGATGATGTCTGTGTAAAGTTTCAGTAGCCGCTATACTGTCTTTGCCCAAGAGTCACAAGCCGACAAAATTTCTGTTCAGGTCAGCAGATAACGAATTCCTCGCGGAAACCAGCAATGCAGATGTTGATTCCTCATCATACCTCAAGACGTAATATTCATTACTCGTGATTGTTATCTGAAATTGCATGTGCAGCTGCTTGGTTAGAGTGCTTAAGGTATGTA